>NC_056731.1:1921541968-1921626968 GCF_019279795.1 Protopterus annectens | reverse complement strand
CCACATTTCTTGCCTTCTCATCTGGTCCTTCACCTTATGTTCTTTCTTTTGTTTTTTGGCACATTTAGTTGTTGCCTGATTTTTATCTACTTGTGGTTTGATTTCCATTCCTCCTTGATGCCGATATGCTTCTGCTAGCCTAAGCAGGGAAGTCATCTTAGATTTATTTTCCTCATGTTTCAAAACTTTCACTACATTTGGGTCTTGTGAGGTTAGCAGATATATGTGGAGTCCCACAATTGCAGATCTATCTTCTTCTTCTTTTGGCTTTTCCCGGTTAGGGGTCGCCACAGTGGATCATCTGTCCGCTCATGATTGGCAGTGGAGTTTTACAGTGTCGAGTTGCCAGCCCAGCGCCCAACCTTCCACAGAAGGCACACACACACACTCACAATTAGGGCCAATTTAGAGTGTCCAATCCACCTACTGCATGTCTTTGGGATGTGGGAGTTAACCAGAGCACCCAGAGGAAACCCACACAACCACAGGGAGGACATGCAGACTCTGCACAGAAGGCACCCCAGCCAAGAATCAAACCGGAGAACCTCTTGCTGTGAGGCGGCAACACTAACTGCTGCACCACCTTGGCCGCCCCCATGATTGCAGATCTATACATGTAATCAATTCCAAGGAGGACCATCCCTCCTTCAGAGCAGGGAATACATAATGTTGGTATGCACTGATTTCTATAAATCATTTGGTGAGCATGAAGCATCCTTCTTGTTTTCCTATCTAATCTATCCAGCATTTTTTGGGGCCAGTCAATCACTCCAAAACTGTAAGTTAGGACAAGAAGAGCAAATTGGTTTATAGCCTGGATTTTGTTCCTAGATGACAAAGCTGTTTTCAGGATTAATTTAAGTCTTCTGAAGTACTCCTTACTAAGTTTTATTCACAGTTGTTCATGTTTTATTGTTGGTCCTTCATCAATTCCCAAATATTTATACACTCCCTCTTGCTCAAGTTCTTTTATATCACATTCTTGCCCCAAACTGATGTTTTCTTGGTGCTGCAGTTTATATTATCCAAAAAGGTTTCAATAACTTGCAGTTGTGCTTTCAGTTCCTCGTCTGATGAGCTATACAGTTTCAAATCATTGACAAACAGAAGATGAGAAGTCTTTGCACTTTGTTGTTTTCTAGGAGCCAAATTATATCCATGACCTAAGCTAAGTAGACAGCTTAATGGATTAAGGGCAAGGCAGAATAGCAGCGATGACAGAGAGTCACCCTGGAATATCCCCCTTTGGATTTTTATCTCTGGAATAATAATTTTTCCTTTATCATTGCTTAATTGCAAAGTGGTCTGCCACTGTTTCATGGTCACTGTAATGTAACTGATCAGTGTAGGGTGTATCTTATACATTTTTAAGCACTCTTTTATATATGTGGGATACTATCAAATGCTTTTTTGTAGTCAATCCAGGCCATACTTAAATTCTTCCACTTTTTACAGTTCTCCACTATGACTGTATTTGACAACAAATGATCCTGTGTTCTATATGACTTTCATTTATTGCTCTTTTGTTCTGTTGCCATAATTGAGTTTTCTTCTAAATGACTATAAACTCTGTCTGCATCAATTCCAGTGTATAGTTTATACATCGTCAGAAGGCAAGTTATTGGTCTATAATTTTTAGGGTAGCTTGCAGGTTCACTCTTAAATAGGACCATTGTTTTTCCTGTTAGCCAGGCTGGTGTTTTTTCGGGGTGGGCATATAAATAATTCTTACTCATGGCTAAATCTTCATACAAAGATGTTAATACTTTAACCAGCAGTTAGGTACGGCATCTGGGCCTGGGGTTTTCCAGTTAGAGGCTTTTCTTAACTTTGTTTCAATCTCTCTGGCTATTACTTCATCCCATTTTATATCCTGTACATTTGAACTTCTTATTCTTTCTTTTACTTCTTCTATCCATTTAACATCTTTGTCATGTTCCACAGGATCTTCATAAATACTTCTCCAAAATGTATCTATTTCTTCTTTTTTTGGTGGCCTTTCAATTCCTTTTACCTTATTTCCCAATTCTTTATAAAACTTTTTTGGGTCATCAATAAATTGCTTATTTTGTACTTTTCCTTTGTCTACGTATCTTCTAAGTTTTTCCGCCTATACTGAGATTTTTAGTTTATTATTTGCAATAGTGCTTGATACATCCTGATCTGTTCTAATACTTTGCATTGCTTTTATGACGTCTATCTTTCTGAGTATTTTTGTTGATCTGTTCCCTCTTCTATACTCTTCTAATAATGACAATTCTTGTCTTAGTTACTTTATACTTCCATGATGGTATTTGATTTCGTCTCTTTCTCTCTTTCACTACCCTGTGTTCTTGTGGTAGAAATTTATCAGTTATTAATTTAGCTGCACAGTAATATATCATGTTTACTTCTGTTATATTGCATGAATCCGTATGGACAGTCCTAATTACTGTGTTCATTTGTTTTATCAAACTTCTGACTTTTTGGGCTTTATTGACTTTCTGCAGTCTATTTCTTTCATTGATTTTAATATGTCTATCTATCTGTATTAAGTCCAGCAACTCTTCTCTTAGCTTGGTTTCTTCTAGGCTGAGGGCACATTTTTTGTTCTCCATTTTCTGCGGGCATTCTATAGACAGTTCTATTACATCTTCCTGTGGCACATTCTCTTCAATTTCATCCTGTGCAATCTGTTGCTCTGTCATAAGGGAACTCACTGGCCTATCGCTCCTCAACATTAACTATATCAGAGTTTCCACAGTTTCCTGTTCTTTCCCTTGCTGTCCAGCTTCAAGTGAATGTTTATACCGGTTTCCTGTGGAAGGCTCCAAAATATCTTCGTATGGCACCTGACCATTTGCTTCCCATTCTGCTGGTTTCTTCTTAATTTGGAGTTCCATTGTTCTGTCCTGTTGTGGTGCTTTCTGAATTAGATTTTCTACACTGAATCTTTCACTTTGGAGGTACTTCATGACCTCAGTTTCTATTTCTTTAACTTCTCCATTACTAATCTCCTTTTCCTCTTTGTCTTCTTATTTTTTGTATTGTAAGGTTTTCCATGTCTGGATTCCTTAGCCTGTATTTCTCTTCAAATATCTTTTGTGCTGCTCTTTTTGTATTGATTAGTTTTGCTTTCTCGTTTGCATAGACATTACAAGATATTAAATCTCTTTTTCTTTCCCATGTCCATGTTTCTTCTTGAGATGTCACCTGATCTACCTGTTTCTCCTTACTCTGGGGACTCATTCCATCATGCTGTGACGTAACCTGTACTATAACTTCTACATCAATTCCTTCATTTTGCAGGCCTTCCAATAACTTAAACTTCTATTTTTTTTAACTTCTTCTTTACTAATCTTCTTTTCCACATTCCCTCTTTGTGATGTTATTTTTTAATGTGAAATGTTCCATATCTGGATGCCTTTGCCTGTATTTCTCTTTGAATGTCTTTGGGGCTGCCTTCTTTATGTAGATTAATTTGGCGTTCGCCTTTACATAAATATTACACCATATCAAATCTCTCTCTCTTTCCCATGACCATATTTCTTTTTTATGCTTTTCAAAAATAGCTATGTTTTGTTGTTTATATTTTTGCACTTCTTCAGATGCTAATTTTTCCAAACAGATCAAGGTTTCTTGGTCTATATACTGTTTTTCAAAAATTTGTTGTATTAATGACCTTAATTTTTTCTTTGAAGCTTCTGACAGTTTTTCTTGTGGAAGTATTTTTCTTTCCTCTAACTTATCTCTTAATCTTTCTGTATATCTTGTGTCTGGAAATTCTGGGCTTTTTGCATAATAGCAACAATACATAATTTCTTTCTTATCCTCAATAGTTCACTCTATTGTCTTTATGGCTCTTCTTTGGCCTATCAATTTTTGTGATTTCTGTGGACTGCTACTTCCTTCTACAACAGGGGGTCATCCTCCGCCTGGGCCTGGCCTGGCCCCATTTTAGGAATGTTTCAGTATTTTGAGGATTCTAAACTGTCAATTTTTCCATTTCTGGCACCAGTGCGCCTACCAGAATTGGGCACTTTTTAAATCCTGGGTCTTGTGCACCCAGCTATCTTTTTTTAGTTTTTGACCTACTTCTGTCCATGATATATGCTATATAAATACAGTCTATATATCTGTGTCACTTTGGTGAAATTTTGTGAAAAACGTGGTCCACCTAGTGAAGGTATTCATCAAGATTTGAGGATGAATTCAATTTCAGTACTACTACTCTCCTTTGCTTGCTGACTTTTCATCTCTCCATTCAGTTCCAACCCAGCTGGGTGAGTTTATCAAAGGTGCCTGAGTGAGGGATTGTGTCAAAGGCCTTGGCTAAGTCTAGATAGGCCGTATGCACAGATTTTTCCCTCATCTAGGGCTTTGGTGACTGTCTTGAAGAAGTCCACCAAGTTTAACAGGCATGATCTCCCCTTGACAAAGCCAAACTGGGTGGGGTTGAGCATTTGGAGATTTCCTATATCTTTGTTGATAAGGTCCATGATGACTTGCTCCATGGTCTTGCAGATGAGGCTGATCAGGCTAATGGGTCTGTAGTTCCCAGGGTATGTGGATGCACTGCCTTTGTGCAAAGGGGTGATGCTACCTGTTTTCCATTCTGCTAGGATGAAGCCATTGCGTAGGCTGTGTTTGAAAAGCATGCTAAAATGGTGAAGCATATTCCAGTTTTAACCCATGTAGAACACAGCCTGGGATGTTGTCTAGTCCCATAGAGGCATTGTTTTAGACCTTCGAGAGTGCATTTAAGACCTGTTTCTCATAAACACTAGGTGGGGGACAGGTGTTAGAGTGCTTTGGGGTATATATGGCGAGGACAGGGGAGTGAAGTTTTCACTGAACCTGTCAGCCAGTAGGTTTGCTATACCCACAGATTCTATATATGTAGTACCATTAATTATGAGTTCAGCACAAATCTGGGCCTTACCTTTGAGGTTACTGATGTAACTAAAGAACACCTTGTGGTTATCCTTAGTTAGGGAAGCTAATGTGGATTAATAGTTAGCTTTGGAGGACTTCACTAGGAGTCTTATTTGCTTATTTAAGTTGAGGAGGGAGTGTGCCTAGTTTTGAGACTGTTCCTTCCTACTCTTAGACAGCAATTTCTTTTTCCTTATTGTATAGCCTGTTAATGGCAGTTGTCCACCAGGCAGGTTTGTTTTTCCTTGAAGATCTTGCTTTGGTTCTGTCAGGTATGGCAGAGTCAATACATTTGTACAGGTGCTTGTATAAAGCACTGGTGTATAACTCAGCAAAGGTGTCTGTTCCATCAGTGAGGGGAGGGGCTATGGAGCTATTTATGCCATCATGTAAGAGGTTGTAATTGGCCTTGGAGAATTTTTTTAGTCTAGGTGCTTCCAAGGAGGGGTCTTGTGTTATAGTTACTTCTAGCAAGACTCATTTGTGGTCAAATCTCACCAGGATGACCACACACTGGGGGTGGTGCAGCGGTCCCCCATGTGGGTGAGCACCTGGTCCAAGATGTTGAGCCCCTTGTGGGTGTGTCAACCAGCTGGTCCAGGGTACTGGAGTTAACGAAGTCTAGGAACCTTTGGGCAAGTGAGTTAAACACATATAATTTACCCAGTCTATGAAGGATGAAAATCACCCAAAACCAGGTTGTTTGGTTGTATTGTGATTGACTCAAGTAGATCCAATTAGGTTGAGCAGATGTCCTGAATCATGGAGGGGGTGCTGTAGCTGGCAATGGCCCAAAAAGGGGAGTTGGATATGCCATTTTTTTCTTGTAATAAATGGAAGTTTGTGGGTAACCTCATTTTGGAAATAGAAAACTCCACATTATATATATATATATATATATATATATATATATATATGTGTGTGTGTGTGTGTGTGTGTGTGTGTGTGTGTAGAATATATATAATATATATTATTTATGATATAATGCTAGCTCATTACAGATACATTTTAGATATATACTGTATTTTTCAGTCTATACTGGAGAAGATACCCATTGATTGCAAAAGTGATTATAATGCAACTTGGCAGGCTGCCAGAATGAAATGACTGTGAAGCCAGTATTTATTGTCTACATATTGGAGGCAGTATCTAAATCATACTTGACTGTTCTTTTTAAGTGTCAAGGAGATATAATTGGACTCTTTGGTGCATATTACACCTATGACTGCCAGTCCATGCCAAGGAGTGAAATGCTGATTCTTGAAATTAGTTGGGCCATTTTGACAGAATGTGGCTTGTTGATGGTGAGATCTTTTCACTGGCAGAAAGTGATACTTTTTTCTTGGGAAATATGTAGAACATTTTCTTCTGATATAATACCATTTCAAAATTAATATATTCTGGGCATGTATTTCTCACACTGAGAAGAAGTGATGCACCCACTCATTACAGAAATAAAATACAATGCAGTTTGGCCACAATAAAATGACTGCTCAAGGCAGCATTTGGTGGTTACATGTATAGGAGGTAGTATCTCCTTTCTCCGTTGACACTTGTTGCTAAATATTTCAGGGAATTAACATTTGGTTCCACAGATAAACATTGCACCAACGATTGCCCTTTTATTCATGCTTTGAGACTACACTTGGCTCACTAGTGAAACTGACTTACCTTTTTTTACTCTTTTCAGTTTTGGCTCACTAGTGAAACTGACTTACCATTTTTTACTCTTTTCAGTTTTGGCTCACTAGTGAAACTGACTTACCGTTTTTTACTCTTTTCAGTTTTGGCTCACTAGTGAAACTGACTTACCGTTTTTTTCTCTTTTCAGTTTTGGCTCACTAGTGAAACTGACTTACCGTTTTTTTCTCTTTTCAGTTTTGGCTCACTAGTGAAACTGACTTACCTTTTTTTACTCTTTTCAGTTCAGGTATTTTTAGTAGCATCATCTATCCGGTCAGAAAATGTCAAATATTCTGGAGAAATGTACAGGAATTTTAATTCAGATGTAATGTCATCTCAGTAAAGATATATGTACAACATTTATCACATTCATTTATTCACTCTTTCCACAAACTAAAGGTTATACAACTTTCTAAACTGTAACATCTAAATGACAATACATTTGCAGCACACACAGAATTATAGCTTAGGAAATGTTTTCCTTTTATACCAGTACCAGCAGAGGAACAGATATGTTTCTAAGAGAATGAGATTGTGATTTGTGCCATAAGAGGTAGACAAATAACTCTGTATCGAAGCCGTGGAGCCGTTTCATCTTTCTTGGGATTGGATTTTATGGTGGTATATTTATGTAATTACAAATGTCATCTGTAATTTCAGGAGTTAAATAGATTCTTCAGTATATGAATGTCAGGATCTGTTTCATTAAATCTGTTGCATTTATCTTTTTTGCTTTAGCAGACTAGAACTGATTCGGCTGTGGTGGCAACAGTTAGCATTGTCACGTCACAGCAAGAGGTTCTCCATTTTTTTTCTTAGCTGGAGCTCCTTCTGTGTTGGGTCTGCATGTCCTCGTTGGGGTTGACTGAGTTTTAAAGACATGCAGGTAGGTGCATGTGTGTATGTGTATGCTTTCTGTGAAGCTTGGGCACCGGGCTGGCAACTTTACACCGTAAACACACCATTGCCAATCTATAGGTGGACCGGTGATACGCTGTGGTGACTCCTAACTGGGAAGAGCCAAAAGACACTGCTTTTAGACTAGAACTGATTGCTGTTTTTACAGTCACTGCTTCCTACCAAGAGCTTCATTAGCTCATCTTGGAATATAATTATTTGTGTGTTCTAGCACCTTTGTGTAAAAGTGTGAAATAATGTACTTGGTTTTTAAAATTGTACTAACCCTTGAGGAGTACTGGACCAGGGCCTTTTCTCTATTTCCTTTCTGTCTGGGACTGTTTTTAGATCTATGAATCCTCTCACACAGAGCTGAATCAAGATGCCTGTGTTTTCTTTTTCATTCTAGATTATACAATGAGATATTTTCAAATATGAAACAAAAAAGCAATTTCTACTGGAACAATAGAAGGAAAATACAGCATGTGTAATGTAAGCTAAATGCCAAATAATCTTCCTGTGTGTCATTTGCATTCACTAATTATTTTTAGTGAACTGGTGACAATTAAGCAGCAGTTAGCTGCAATTAGACTTATTCTGTCTCCTTTCTGTTTAAGACCATCATCATAATCTCCTCTTTCCCATTTTCTACATGGGGTCGGGGTATTGTGTTACCTGTCGCCTCTCTCTTGATTCAATGTCACACTCCTGCCTTCCTCAACACTTATACCTGACTGTCACAGATCTTCTCTCACACAATCCATCCACCTGTGTTTAAGATATTGTCTTTATTTTGTCTCTTTGAGATTCACTTATTTACTTGTATACTTTGAGGTCTTTTTATATTTTTAATGGATTTTTACTTTCTTTCTGACATGTTGTGGCTGGTGTCTTTAAAATGTAGCCTCACACTATTGGTGTGACTGGTGACATCTGTCCTTTTTAAGACAGTGGCAGCTAATGAGCTACTATAATTTAATATATTATACAGAAAATCGGCACTGTTACTGGAGAAGTATCAGTAGTCCCTTGGGAAGCAGTGTGTGTGTGTGTGTGTGTGTCTGTGTCTGTGTGTGTCTGTGTCTGTGTGTGTGTGTCTGTGTGTCTGTGCGTGTCTGTGTGTCTCTGTGTGTGTGTGTGTGTGTGTGTGTGTGTGTGTGTGTGTGTGTGTGTGTGTGTGTGTGTGTGTGTATACCTGAAACATATCTTATACCAATATTAGACTCAAAATGACTACCTCCCATGCAAAAGCCTAAGAATAATTACTTTCCTTTTACTACTCTCAGGAAACATAGGTTCATAAGTGATTACTAGGCTAATACCCATATTAATTTTGAGTCATAATTATAAATGTTTCATGTAAATAAGGCTGATAAAGTGGGGAAGCTATTATCTAAAATGATCCAGCTAGACCACACAAGATTTGTAAGAGAAATAAGAACAGCAGTTAGTCTGATGAAGATAGTGCTGCTAATGCTAGGCACAGAAGAAAATAAAAAGGAGCTGACAGTGATACCCCCAGATGCTAAAAAAGCATTTGACACAGGGGTAGATTGGAACTATACGTCTGAGCTGTTGGAAAGATGAGGATTTCCAAATGACTGGACAAGTATGCTAAAAATGATATAGTGGAGGGCATTAACTATGGAAGATACTAGCTAGACTGCGGACAGGATAGACGTAGAGAGAGGGACTAGATATGGGCTGTCCACTGTCTCCCTTGTTGTTTTCTCTGTATATAGAACCACTGGCAGAAGCAATAAGATCGGAAGTAAGGGGATACTCATGGAGACACAGAGAAGAAAATAATGTTCTGGATGGACGATGTCCTCCTAATTTTGACACAAAAGACATAGGGAAAGTCTGGAATATAGTGAAAGATTATGGAATCAAGTCAGGGTATAAAACCAAGACAAAATGAAAAGGTAGTGATTATTTGAGGTGAACGAGAGGAAAATAAGGTGGAGATAGAAAGGAGGTGAAAGGAAGAAATGATATACCTGTGAATCTGGCTAGTAGATACAGTCGTTTGCTTAAAGATGACATTTGAAAATATTTATACGAAGATAAAATGACAAATGAGAAACTGTCAGGGAGTTATAGACCAAAGAGCACAGGTAATACAAATGAGGTATTAATCCAATTTCTATATGCAGAGCAAGCCTTCTGGTCGCTCCCAGATAAGATAACATTAAAGAAAGTGAAACAGCTATGTAGAGAGTACCCATGTGATGGTGAGAAACCAATGCATGGCATAAGACAGAATCACATAAAGCCGAGAGAAAGGAAGATCGAGCATCCAAGACTTACAGGTTAGCCTACAGGTCTGAATGGTAAATAATATTATAAGACTAATAGATGTAAATTGTACAACAGATTGGAAGACAATGATATGGGCTTGGAGAAAGGATACAGCTTTAGTAGCAATGTTACTGGAGTGCTCCAGAGAAGAGGTGAAACTGGAATAGATAACTGAAGACCAGAATGTTTTTAGTAAGAAATGGATGGATTGGGATGGTGAGAGATGGAAGGGAAAGGGCAATACCAATACAAAGTACACAGAAAGTTAAGAACACGGTATGAAGGTGGAGTACAAAGCAAGACAGAGTTAAATACTGGCCACAGATAACAGCTGGAGAGGAATTAAAACGTGGGAGCAAGTTAAGAATGAATTTCAAATCAAGGGTTTATTAGAATGGGAATTTCAAGGAGTAGAAAGTAAATGGAATAAGATCAGAAAGGAAATAAGAAGTAAGGAAGGAATAATACAGGAAACAGGTTGGAGAAAGGAAGAGGGAAGACCAATGCAAGGGCTAATAAGAACAAGGAAAGTGAATGACAGGGAATGACAAAATAGGGGAAGAACAAAAAGGCAATGGAAGGCAGAGATATGCATAGAAATAGAGGAAAGTAAATGGGAAGTAATTAAAAAAATGAGAAAAACAGATTAGGACAGCTAGAGTTAAAACCTGGGTATGCCAGAAATAGAACTATAAATAAAAATGAAAAAAAAAAAAACTCAGAAAGTGAAGTGTGTCTTACAGAACAACACACTCCCTAATGTTAACAATTAAGGACAATATCCAATACTATTGGACCATGGATGGTGCATTCTGTAATGCATATCTGGTTCTGCAGTATCCACGAGTTTGTTTAGCTTTCCAGTTTCTAACTCACATTCCCTGGCACACCACAAAACACTAGACACAGTGCAAAACACATGCGATACATGACACCATCTTCTCAGAGATGAGAAGCACTATTTATTTCCTTAATTGTTCATATTGTCATCCACGATTAGCAATGACTTTGAACATGGGGCCATGCAGCATGCAGTACCTAGTTCCCAAGTGGCAAGCAGCACTGCTGGTATTACCACCTCTATAGGACTGTGTGAAAGCATGTACAGAGTGGGGGGCTAGCAGCACAGTATGCTTTTACCACTGGCTTTACACTCCAGCTAAAATTATTACTTGCAATGGCTTTCTCAAGCCTTGAGGACACATTATTTCCATTTGTGAAGCTCATCAAAGGATTACCAAAGAACATAAATGGGCTACAGCAATGGTTTGAGGAATGCTGCATGCCTGAACCACCTTACAAGGTTTTTGAAATTGTACATTGTCCACTTCCCAGATCCCCACCCTCCATTAGGTCTGGGCATAGCTTCATAGCTTCTCACCAGGCAGGCACCCTGGACAACCATATAGACTCTAGCCACAGAACTCAAAGTATTTAGTGGCTAGATTTGCCATGCCAATTAATGACAACCATATGGATTACCATAGGAGTAAATTTCCAGATACTCATCTAATTGTTGAGGCAGATTTTGTAGAGGGCCAATGTGTTACATAGTTTAAAGTACAAAAATAACTTTTTCCATAGATAGGTTCCTCATCCAAAAATTCCCCTATCACTAGGGGGTTGGGAGGGTGGCCTAAGGGGCTGGGAGGGTGGCCTAATGGTTAAGGTGTTTGCCCTACAAACACAAGGTGCAGGGTTTGAGTCTCACAAGGGATAATTGGCTAGGCTTAAAATGGCTCACAAGGGCACTTAGCTTAGTACTAATCTATGAACCCATCACTCTAAGAGATCTTGTTTAAGTTGTGATGGAGGCTGAAGTCTTTAGAATGACAGTTTTTAGTGCTACCAGTATTTCTGAGATAGAGGAAGCATAGCAGTAGTACAAGATATTTCCTTGCCCAGAAGCTAAGGCAGAAATTACAAAGTGGGAACTGGTACAAGACAGAGAAATTTGAGATGATTTAGTCTCTCTGGGTAGCTAAAGGAACATAGTCCTTTTTTTAATTAGAAAACATTGCAGTCTTTCTAATTAGGTAAACTTTTGGAGCAATACATTCTAAATGGTACTGTATTTCACAACTGGCTTGATGACAATAGATGAGAATTATGCCATCATTAGGCTTGGAAGATGTACCCGTAGTAGTTCATTGGGCATGGTAGTAGGATTTCCTAACTATAACTGATTCTTGTAACCAAATAGAAGTTCACTGTTGAAAGTACATAGATTTCTAATTACTCTGTCAGTCTTAATCTGAGTCTAATTTATGTGGTAATCAGTAGGATAGACTTAGTTCCAAAAGGCAATTGCACAACCATATTTGGCATTAAGTTTAAGGCTATGGTCAGTACAAGAAATTCTGATCTTGGCAATGACAGATGGAAGATATATGCCCACAGATAATACCACCCAGTTTACAGTCGTGGCATAGTTTGCCATAGACCTCTGACATCTGCTTTCACATCAGAGAAGTAGATGGCAAAGAGAAGGGGATGCAGAACAGATGTCAAAGAGTTGTGCAGGACAGTGACCTAAAAAACATGACCAGTGACATGCCATTTAGATGAGAAAGTACTCCAACTTTTAGGTAGTATTTTACCAGCTTGGAGATTGCTTCAAAGACTATAGCAAACAGTTAGACGTTGCCCGTTCGATCCTCAGTTAGAGTGTCTTCTGTGTGGCGACATGCGTGAACGGGCATTCCTTCATTGAAGGTTGTGTGTCAGGCCCAGCAAGCCAGCACGTAAAACTCTACTGCCCATCATTAGCAGACCGGAGTTCCGCTGTGGCGACCCCTAACCGGGAAAAAGCCGAAAGACACAAACAAAGTATGAATAGAATGACCTTTGCCAATTACACCTACTATGTTTTTAAAGAAATTAACCAGATTAAAGAGACAGGATCTACCTTTCACAAAGTCAAATTGATTAAGGTTGAGGGTTTGTATATCACCATTTTCACTGACTGTGAAGTTAACACATATACGTTAAAGGATTTTACAGTGGTTGTTGGTGAGGCAAATAATACAATAGTTGATAGAGTCTGTAGTACAGCCATCCTGGTGGAGAAGAATCACGATGGCCATTCTCCATAGATCAGGTAATACCCTGAAGAGAGACTAAAGTTGAAAATGTCTAGAAATGTTATGCCTGGTATATTGTCTCAGCCCATGGAGTCATTTTGGCAAGAGCTTCTAAGGTCTTGACCACAGTAATTTTAGGGGAAAGCTAGTTTAGTAATTCAAGGAAGGAAACATGAAGGAAAGTGGGAGAAGTGAAAGTGGAACTGAATTTGTCAGAGTAGCCACTGGCTGTGGTTTCAGAATCAGAAAAGGTAATACCAACTCCTCAAAGCTAGGTCTAGTATTGGCTGTTACTTTGAATACTCTTAGAATAGTTAAAATAAAGCCTTATAGTTATTTTTGAAGTAGCTGGCTATTTTCAGTTTATACCTTGACTTTGTCTTCCCAGTGGTATGCTTCAGTCCTTTGCTGGCCTTCCCAAGCGCTTTCTAATGGTGGGAGGTGGAGAATCTTTTATGTGAAGCAAGCAGCTTTTTTCCTCTTGTTATAGAGTTTGTTTATTTGTGAGTTCCACTAGAGGGGGCTTATTTCTGAATTTCTAATTACAAGCATGCAGAAATGGAATTCTCTATACATTAATTTAGATGGACATAGATGTCAAAGTATATTGTAACAGCCTTTGTCACTGGAACAGCAGCAAAAGGGGGTGCTTTTGATTTTTTCAAGCCCTCAGACAGGGATATTAAGTTGTTTTTTGAATAAACTGTGTAGAGTCATTGGGCAGGAAGATACTAGTTCTGAGTAAGAAGATGGCAATTTGCTGGTCAGATTTAAATAAGGAAGGAATGACATTAATAAGGGTACAGGCAGAAGAAGCAATTGGTAGAGTGTGTCAGAAAAACAGAGAGCATTGCATTATTTGATCTGTACAGTTAGCAATAATAAAATCAAACAACCACTGCACGAGCACACACACACACACACACACACACACACACACACACACACACACACACACACATATATATATATATATATATATATATATATATATATATATATATGGGTCTACTTCATTTGCCCTAACTTCCAATTGACTGACACCCATTTGCCCAACCCCATTTGACTGAAATTTCATTTGACCGACACTTCATTTGACCGACAAGTATTATTGGCAAGTAAATGGAATATGTCCCCTTCCCCACTGTAGTGCGACCCTGGAGATAGAATATATAGTTAGGGGGTGTGAGGGGCACAGCCCCCAACAATGGGGAGTGTGGGGGGTGAAGGCCCCCACTTACTTTTATTTTACTAAGCAATATGAAAGCAAAACCAAACAATATAATATTAAATTAAGTGGGGGGGCTGTGCCCCCCACCCCCCCTAACTATATATTCTAACTCCAGGGTCGCACTGCAGTGGGGAAGGGGACATATTCCATTTACTTGCCAATAATACTTGTCAGTCAAATTAAGTGTCGGTCAAATGAAGTGTTGGTCAAATGATTCATATATACAACATTTGTTTTTTTCATATGCTTTCCAGTTAATAGGTGTGTAGTTAAGTCACCAAAGGTCAAAATTAGGTAAAGAATTCATCTTATCAAGGTAGTTATAATGGCTATTAGGAGACATTGAGGAGAATCTGTTGTTGGTAATAACGTGACAATTGGTTTTATTTAGTGTGGTTAAGATGTGGAGTAGTTTCAGATTAATGCAATAAATTAATGTTTTGTACCATGGGTTTCGAGGGCTGACTTTGCTGCTTAGTCCTAAGAAGTGGGCCACAGCCTTCTCTAGCAATCAGTATACTCTTAGAAGGCTACAGGTCAGTGTCTCTGATTCATCTCTCACCAGCAAATTAACAGCACTTATCCCAGGCTTTCCTGTGATCTGTAGCCTCATCCTACATGTTGCAGATTTTACAGCTAAGCTGGAAAAGGGAGTTTAACTCAGAGGTTGCAAAAATATTAAAGGGAGGATTACTGAAGTTTAGTTCATTTATGGAGATGGTCCCTCCAAAATTATGTTGTGTTTAGGTAAGACTGGGAGGTGCTTGTAAGATCAAATGTACAGACAAGGCAAGCAACTCAAAAGGCACTGGGCTAAAAAAACACACAAATGATTCAGGGTAGGGAATATCTAAAATAATTACAGAGCAGCTTTAGCTAGCAGGTCTCACAGATTAAACTTTATCCTGTTTTTGCTTGCCTTAAATAAAAATGATCCTCAGCTCCTCCCACAATTCAACTGGAGTTGATCAATTTCCTGTCAAAGAAAGCAGCACAAATGGCTGGCAGCTCATCCTAACCAAGAACTTTCTTTTACAACTCCACGGAAAAAAAAATAAAAGATGCACTATACTTTTAAACCAAAACAAACTAAAGTAAAACAAAAGCAAAAGGCAAGAATAAGTGTAAGTGTATTAAGAAATCCAGAGTAGTTATAGATCACTTTTAGCGGACAGGTTTCACAGATTAAATCTTACCTTAAATAAAAATGCCTGTTCTCAGCAGGGTCAGCCTTAGGTAAAATAGTGTTTGGCAAAGCATGCCATGATGCCACTAATGTTTACTATTTCTCCACTGCATCTCCACTGCTTTCCTTGCATTCTGACATCCTGGCCTCTGTACACCAATCAGACTACCTTTTTTGTTTTCTCACTTTGTCTTACTCCTTAGCTTTTCCTGCACCATTTCAACACACCCTAACTGGCCAAGACTACATTGTAATAACTGGGTCACTAGGCCTCCAGAAGCCATGGAGTTCTAGATATTCTGAGGTGCATTTTAGAGATTTTCTTCACAACTAAGGAAAACTCAATCTTATTTTTTCATTGAAGCAATACATTGTGCCTGTTGCTTAATGTTCAAAGCTGACAAATAGGAATTCCCAATAAATTCAGAAAACAAATGTGCAAAGATATATACCTCATATATGTACATAGGGGTCTGCTTCCCTCGCACCTCCAGATGAGTCACCTTTTTGGTGTTAGATGAAAGCAAAAGAACAAATGGCTGCAGTCATGTAATTCAAATTGCTGCTGTAATACATATACAATGCATAGTCCTTGCTCCATAACAAAGACAGTCAACTTCTGTGTACCATTCTGATATTCGACTGGGACAAAAGAAAAAGAACTAACACTGTAATATATTTCAATATGTTGGTGTCTGACATATATAGATGGTATGCCTGTTTATCCCATCCCCAAAAGGTAGCCACCTGTATACACAGCTAATGTCTGATTGTGTAGAAAGTAAAATATCCGTCCTAGTAATCTATTCTAGTTTGTATAAACTAGACAATACACTTCCCTAGACAAGGAACCTTTTGTGCACACCACTGAGGTTTGATTGTGAGGAAATTTAAAGAAATACTGACAACACTGTTCACATTACCCAACACAAGCAACAATGGCATTATCTGCATGACTTTGCACCTTAAATATGAATAAAATTAATAATTTACATGACCACAAAATCTCACATGTTGTCTCTAGCATCCTTCTGTGCATACCTCTGAGGTTTGAATCTCAGGAAAATTAAAGAGACAATGACCCCCCCCCCATCACTGCCAAACCTGCACACAAATTATAGTGACCTTCTGTGCACACCACTGATAAGGAATAGCTGTATGCATATTAGTGCAATGGCCCTTACTGTGCTTTTGTAGAAATCCATGTATACAGCCTGAAGTGCGAAGTGATTAATTGTATGCCTTATTTATGAAAGACAACACATTAATATTACCTAGAAGATGTACATATGTGCCTGGTAATATTGTCTTTCATAGATAAAAATTGTTGATATTATTTTTTCACATACACACACACACACACACACACACACACACACACACACACACACACACACACACACACACAATCTGCATGCTTGCCTACAGGCAAATTGAAAGAATGCCAGTTCACCAGAAGTATGTATTTGGGATATTGAAGGAAACTAGAATATCTGAATAATCCCCACTCAGACTCGGAGAGGATATTCAGATCTCATAAGAATGTGCCACAGCCAAGAACTCAGTTACAGAGAGCCCTTAATTCAGCAGTTATACTTTACTGTATGCATGTTAGATGTCTAATTGTGATTAAAATAATGATCATAGTAATGTGTTCCAACTTTGATCACATCAACTGTAGCCACAATAACATATTCCAACTTGATTCGCATGAATCACATTAGTCCCACAAAGCCTGAATATTAAGCAAATGATAGTGGTCAGTCATTCTGTATCTATGGACAGTCCCCATACCTAGACATTATAACTATTTTGTTGCCTATGCACATCTCAGATATCTGACTGTAATTAAATATGTATTTCAAGTTTGTACAGACATTTGCTCACCAGACACAGGCAAATACTCCAGTTTCAGTCCTGAAAAACAAAAAAAAAAAAAGCCAGAATTAATCTACTATTCATATCTGGTTGCTTACCGGTGTGTGTGTGTGTATATATATATATATATATATATATATATATATATATATATATATATATATATATATAATTTTTTTAATATTATGTCTTAGTGCTGCTGTTGCTCTTTTCACTGCCTTCAGATCACATAAACTTTAACTTTACCATTTAAACTTTGTGGGCTTTTGACTCATTGTTAACTGATGATCTAGACAAAAAAGAAGATATAGTGTGGGTATTTCCTTTGTAGAACACCACAGCCATGACTGCTGTGAGAAGGGATACTGTGGGTAATTTTTAAATGTATTTCAAAGTTTCAGAATGTTTCTGCATTTATTTACTTTAAAAAGGTAAGTACATAAATAATGGAAATGCACTGGCAAATACTTCAACGTTCGTCCTGAAAAGGAAACAAAAGTCAAGCCTAGGTGGCTTCCAAGTTTACCTTTTGGTAAGGGCAGCCATATTCCTCACCTCCACTCACAATTCAGCTAGAGTTAGTCCTTTTGCAATCAAAGAATATAACCCACATATTTGGTAACTGGCCCTAATCAAGCACTTTCTTTTAAACGTCCAAAAGAAAAACAAACAAATTAAAAGTAAAATAACAAATTTCAAGTACAACAAATTATAATAAACATGAGAAAAAATGAAATAATGTAGGTATGCAAACTATAAACCAAAGAATCAAAAGGGTTATAGTGCAGCCTTAGTTGGCAGGTCTACCAGATTAAGCCTTGTCCTATTCTGAACCACTTGGAAGTCTGGAACAGGTCATTTCTCATAGTATGGCAACAACATCTTGCCATCTGAGTTGGATGCTGACAGTCGTGCAAGAAAAGCAGCATATGATGGACATGGTCCAGTAGCATTCTGACATGTATCTGTTTTAAGTTATTTCTTCTATTATTGTTCATCTGTCAGATTATTTAAACAACTGCCTCATTAATTTAATTTTGCATAGCTATTTTATATTTTATTCATTTGTAATAATTGTCTTTCTCAATGCTAGACTTTGTATCACCCCTGAACTACTACTGTATATTTTAAATTGTAACAACTTTTACCCAGTGGGCCTGGGACATGCCTGAAAGTGTCTTTGGGCCAGTGTATTTACAGGTTAGCAAATGTAAAATAAATAAATAAAATGAAGCTCATTAGCCCATCTGTAAAGTTGATTGAATCAAGGGGAGAATGGGTTTGTTATCACTGTTGCTAAGAGGCCACCAGTTTCATGAATGCCATTGTGCATAGTGAGTAAATACAGAGCCACATCTTATGCCATGTACTTCATCCACCCACTTTCACTAGTGTATATTCTATATAGGCCTCACCACCCATGTGCAGCTTCCCACACATAAATTGTAGAATACTGTTAGTAATAGCTGTAGCAGCACATGTCCTACAGCCCATAGAGGCACACCCTCCACATATTGTATACCGGATATCTATCTATCTATCTATCTATCTATCTATCTATCTATCTATCTATCTATCTATCTATCTATGTATCTATCTATCTATCTATCTCTCAGCATAAACTGAAAAAGCTTTCTATAAAATTGTCTCCTCTTCTTGGAATAAGCTATGTCAAAAGTTTGTAAAGTTCAAACAATCTAACTTCCTTTCATAAGTTACTAAAAGCATGTCTGGCAGACAATCTCAAGTATATCTGCTAAACATACACATCATCAAATCTCTGTTAAGTACACTGTGTTACACAGCAATGCCACCCATGTCAACTTGATATGACATATATAAATGCTCAGTTTTATGTCTTATTATTTACAGGTCCATAGTTCACATGACTGATGAATTATGGATTTATACTCAGATGTTTATTTTGTTCTGTTTGTCTTAAGAGTTGTTTTCAGTTCCTTAACATGTATGTGATTGGGACTTTGCTGTACTAACCAGACACAACATTTGTAAGCTTAACCAATTTTTGTATGATTATGTGCTGTAACTGTTTCATGACATGCTTGACATATCTATATCAATGTAATTTATTTTTTCAGTTCGATATTTGCAACTTGCACATTACTTTTGCCTGTTTAGACAGGGGCATGACTGAGAATTCTTCACTGACTTGTTCACTTCCACAGTTAATAAATGATAAGCAAACAAACAAATTACTAAATACAAATTCTCACGCACAGTGTATAAACTTCCCATTTACCCCTTCCCTACATACAGTACAATATGTACTATGCACTCAGCATGTATTACCATGTGGTTGAAAAAAAAAAAGAATGCATATGGCACATTTTTTAAGTAAACAAATGTACACCTGTGAATGGGCTCATTCTGAAAAGCAGTGGCATCCACTGAATTAAGAATCACCATGAGCTGTCAGCTGAAGAAAACAATGGCTGCAGAAGTCTTAATTTCTGCACATTAAGTTCATGAATGAGCAGGGCCCCAGTTCCAGTTTCTGGAGAAGGAAGTGAGTGCACCTGTCTCTCTCTCATTGTCTCTCCTCTCACATACACGTGTGTGTGTCTATCACATGTGCATCCACTTTTGTATACAAGCATATTCTTTCTTCCTATACTATATTGCTGCATAATATCAATTTGCATGTATATATGGACCATCCTGAAAATTGGCAACCTAGGACATGTTAAAAACAACACATTTTAAAATATAAATAATTTACAATAGTTTCAGGAGGAAAGATCAAAAATAATAAATAAGTTTGTATGTTATTGTTGTAGCCATCTGATACAGAGGGACTATGAGAGAAAAAAACAAACAAAAAGTCAGGAAGATACTGACCATAGTACATCAATAATACAGGGCTTCCAATAAAACAAAACATTTATGGAAAAGAATGGGGCTCCATTTATCAGAATGAAAAAGAAGTTATGTACTCGCCATAACGTTCCATCTGAGTAGGTGTACTTCATTTGTCTTCAATCTGTGGGTCTAGGGATCCATGTCAGATCCAAGACGGCAGCTTCACCAGCATCTGATCCGAGCTCCAAGCTCCTCCCCTTACCCATAATACCCCCCATCTCCTTCCTTCCCTCAGATCGCGTTTGCTGCACCATCAACCTAAGCCCGACCCAATTAGACCTTACCACAACAGGTTATATACAAACCTAACAAGTATGAACAGGACAGCCACAGAGGCACTCTCTCCCATTTACTAGAGTAATAAACAATGATATGGTCAGGGGGAAGGAGGGAGGGGTGGTTGAAGACAAATGAAGTACAACTACTCAGATGTAACGTTATGGTGAGTACATAACTTTTTTATCTGAAGTAGTTTACTTCATTTGCTCTTCAACCTGTGGGACAGATTCCCCAGCTACTAAACACCTGGGTGGCCTTCATGGAAGGATATTCTGGAGCACCGCAGAGCCAAAGGATGCTCTCCCTCTAGATATCATGTCCAGTTTATAGTGAGAAATGAAGGTATGAGACGAGGACCAAATAGCCGCAGAATAAATATCATTCAGAGACACCCTGGACCGAAAAGCTGCTGAGGTAGTCATGGATCTGGTAGAATGTGTTTTTACTTGAACCAGAGGTGACATACCCTTGTCTTTGTATACCTGAAGGATACAATGAGAGATCCATCGAGCCAAAGTTACCTTGGAGATTAGTTTTCCCAGGAAGGGTTTAGAGTAAGACACAAATAACTGGTCAGACTTGTGAAAGGTCTTAGTTATGTGCAAGTAAAATCTCAGTTGTCTATGTACGTCTAACAAGTGCAATTTATATTCACCCCTGTTCTGAAAATATGGGAAGAACACAGTTAAATTAATTGTCTGGTTGATATTAGTCTCAGAAGCCACCTTGGGGAGAAATGATGGATTGGTACAAAGTGACACCCTATCCTTATGGAAGACTATATATGGAGCTTTGGTAGACAGTGCTTGAAGTTCTGAAACCCTCCTAGCTGAGGTGATAGCTACTAGGAAGGCCGTTTTCCAAGATAAAAATTTTAGGTCTACTGACACAGCCAGCTCAAAGGGAGGAGCAGCCAGAGCCTGTAAAACCAAAGTCAGGTCCCAAGGAGGGGTAGGATCCTTCACTGGGGGTCTTAAAAGAAAAGTACCCTTAATAAAGGTTTTACAAAGTTTCCGCGGTGGTACAGCAGTAGCATTGTTGCCTCACAGCAAGAGGTTCTCCTGTTTAATTCTTGGATGGAGTGCCGTCTGTGTGGAGTCTGCATGCCCTCCCCGTGGTCGAGTGGCATTCAAAAGACATGCGCTGAAGTTTGGGTGTCAGGCTGGCAACTCGGCACCATAAAAGTCTACTGCCAAACATTAGCGGACCGGAGTTCCACTGTGGCGACCCCTAACCAGGAAAAGCCAAAAGACAAACAGAGGATGCTAAAGAAACCATGTTCTCCCCAATATGAAAGTTGTAAATGGCAGCCAATTGAACTTTCACAGTAGAATAGCTAGCACCTTGATGAAATATATATGCCAAGAATTCCAACACCACCAAGACGGGAGCTATGAAAGGGTCCATATCCCTTTGAGAAGCCCAGATGAAAAAACACTTCCATTTACTGTGGTAAAGCTTCCTGGTAGATGATTTGTGAACTGCCACCAGAATAGTCTTGACCGGAGAGGATAAACCAGAATTCCTAGCTATCACAGGAACTGGAGCAGCTAAACAGTGAGCTTTTGACTGTCCAGATTTGGATGAGGAACTCCCAAGGGGTGAGAGATGAGATCCAGAATCGGATCTAAGATCTATGGAGGAGCCAGAAGATGAGACCAGAGGAAGGAAAACCATACTTGGAGAGGCCAAAATGGGGCAATGAGGATCACTTTGCTCCCCAGCCTGCGAGCCTTCTGGAGGAAGTTTGAAGTGAGGTAACGGGGGGGTAAGCATAGAGAAGACTGGGAGGCCAAATATGAACTAGACCATCTCTGGGGGACTCCCCCTGTGGGGGGTTTAAAGTGAAGAACTCGCTGCACTTTGCATTGGAAGGAGATGCAAAGAGATCACAGCAAGGCCAACCCCACTTGAGGAAAATCTGCTGCACTACCAAAGGATTCAGAGACCACTTGTAAAGCATCAGAATAGTCCTGCTTAGTTTGTCTGCCAGTATGTTGGACCATCCCGGAATGTGCGTTGCTACTAGAAACCGGCTGGTGATCACCCATTCCAACACTGTCATGGCCTCACAACAAAGGGAATAAGATCTGGTTCCTCCCTGCTTGTTGATGTACCAGACTACTGAGATGTTGTCTGACTGAATTGCAATATTTCCCAGAGAGAAAAAGGCCTGAAGGGCCTGCAATGCTAAAAGGACCGCCCTCATCTCTAGGACGTTGATATGCAACTTGGTCTTGTTCAGGGACCACGTGCCTTGGACTGTCCTTCCTGAACAATGCCCCCCCACCCTAGTTGGGAGGTGTCCGTGGTCACCGTGGCTTGGGGAGGGGCTACAATAAATGGACGTCCCTTGGCCAGTTCTGAGGAGTGCATCCACCAGAGGAGGGACTCCCTGCCAGCCCTGCTGATGCTTATTGGATGCATCAATGGCAGATCTAACCATGACCATTGGACTGCTAATGTCCACTGTAGAACCCACATAGGTAGATGAGCACAAGGAAGAAGGGTAATTGTGGCTGCCATAGAACCAAGAGCTCATAGTACCATCCCTGCGGATGAAAGGTGTGACTGAATGATCAAGGACACATGGAGTCATAAGCTCCAAATTCTCTCTGGGGTTAGAAAAACCTTCATTTGCAAAGTGTCTATCCTTGCTCCAATGTACTCTAGAACTTGGACTGGGATCAGAGAAGATCTTGCTTTGTTGATAGTGATTCCCAGGTGGCCTGACAGCTTCAAAAAGTAGTCTCTGGCTTGACAAAGTAGACGCTTGGTGGGAGCAACAAGGAGCCAATTGTCCAGGTACGGGAAGACCTGTAGTCCCCTGAAGCCTCAGGTGAGCCACTGCAACTGCCATGACCTTGGTGAACCCCCTGGGGGCTGTGGTGAGACCAAAGGGTAGGGCTCGAAACTGATAATGATTGGCCCCTAGCCATAAGCAGAGGAACCTCCTGTGGCATCTGTGGATATTTATATGGTAGTACACATCCTGGAGATCTATCAGGCACATCCAGTCTTTCTCCTGCAGGTAAGGCAGGATGGATTGCAATGTGACCATCCAAAACTTCTCTTTGGCAACTGACAGGTTGAGGGTGTAAAGATCTACAATAGGTCTTAGGTCCCCCATCTTTTTTGGCACCAAAAAGAATCTGGAGTAGATGCCCGATCTGGACTGGTCGTGGGGGATGGGTTGGATGACTCCTTCCTTTAGTAGCTTGTCTATTTTGAGCACTGCTACCTCCCTTTGCCCGGGTGGTACATCTGGGAGGTATTTTGGTGGAAGAGGAGATTCCACAAATGGGATAGAACAGTCTCTGGATATGATTTGAAGCACCCAACGGTCTGTTGACACGGACTCCCATGCCGTTAGGTACAATGAAAGGTGACCCCTGACTGCCTCCATAGCAGAGCAGTCAGACAACCCCTCAGGGCTGCTGTGTGGGCCTGTCCAAGAATCGTTCTCAAGACCCCACATTCTTGGACCCCCTCTGCCTCTGGCCCGGTGTCTCTCAAAACCCCCTCTGCCTCTGGGGGAAGATGAGTCCTGAGCGTCCTGGGAATGCTGAGATTTCCAGAACTACATTTTCTTTTGCCCTCACTGATTCCTGCAGAAGGATCTTTGAGGGTTACAGAAGTGGATCCCGATGGCAGACAGTGTCTTCCCATCCCTTTTGCTCTGGAACAACGTCTTGCAATCGGTCTTCCCGAACAAGGAAGAACCATCATAAGGGGCATTCACAAATGACACCTTAAAGGGCTCCATGAACTGACACAGCTTGAGCCAAGCGTGACGCCTCATGGCAACACCAGACCTGGCTGCCCTTGCTGCTCCTTCAGTGGCATGTGAAAGGAGACACATGGACGTGTTAGATAACACTTTTAGAGTGGCCATCTATGCTGAGAATGTGCGCTTATCCTCTGGTGACATGGACTCCAGGGACGACTCAGCTAGCTCTTTGACTAGGTCACGCTGCAGTCGGGTAACATGTGCCAAATAATTCAGTGCCCTTACAGAAAAGGTGGCTGAAGCATGCACCCACTTCCTTAGGTGATCCATCATCCTGGACTTTCAGTTGGGGGGATGGACCATAGAACTTTCTTGAGCTAGTTCTTTCTTGGTGGTGGCTGCTACAACCATAGAGTCTACAGGAGACCCTTTGTTCCAACTAGGTCTATCCAAAGGAGGACTTAGAATCTTGTCTGGGCGCTTTGGAATTGGCTCCATGGTGTCCGGTTCCTTCCATGCCTGGGTGGTGATAAGGTCCACCAATGTATCTGTGTGAGGGGACACACAAAAAGTAGATGGGCCAGTGCCAAAGGCCTCCAGAAACACCAACTGATCTGAGGTAGGCTTGGGTGCAGACCATCCCCCCCAGTTGGTGCAGGATTTCCATGATGTCTTCAAAGGAGACATCATCAGGGGGGTGATCTGGGGGAGCCTTCCCCTTCCTCCAAGTCGGTCTCCTCAGTGAGGGACTCTGGAGATGAGCCCAGGTGCCTCCTTTTGCATGTCCTTTCTCCGGAGCGGACTCTCAAACTGACTGTTGTTCTGCAAGGGAACTGGCTGGGACACTTCGGGCATGGGCTGTCCCTAAGTAGACAAAATGGCTGAGGTCACATTCAGAGCCGAGGGAGCAGGGGCGGAATCTGAGAAAATAGTCAGGGGTCTCGACCCATTTCAGAGGACCCTTTCCACCACATTGAATGCCAAAGGAGAATGAGCCTCCTGGGCCACCAGTAAGGAAGCTGCACTCCCCGGACCCGGTGGGGAATCAGAGCCAACTCTGCAGGCACCAAGATGCTGAAGAGGAGACCATGACCTGACTTGGTCAGAGCCGATGGGAACTGCACCTCAGATCCGACTCCCAGACTACAGCTCTGAGACCTGCACGGGTCTGAAATATTCAGATCCGACGTGCTCAAGGCAATGGCCAGTGTCGAGGTACAAGGTACCATCGAAGCCAACCCCCCCAACTCTGATACCGGGGGTCAGATTGGAGAAGGAGTTATTGGGGTGAAAATGGAAAGTGAGCTCCCCATTCCAGAGGGAAAAGGGGCTGGCAAGACTCCCATCTGGATCTGGGTGTGAATAAATCTTCTCATCATTTTGCCCATCTCCGCCTCACTTAAACTTCTGGTGGAGCGTGACGAAGAAGCCACTGATGCCAACCTCAAAGGTCAGTGCACTGTCACCCTGGAAGAAGGTCTAGTCTCCTCCAGCTCTGGTGAGAACCTTGGCGACCTGAGCTGGGGACTACTAGGCCTGGAAACAGCCTGAAGTTTCTGTGGAGGACCCGATGGACCCGAGCAGTCAGGGAACATCTTCCTTGCTTTGTCCTTGTCCTTTCTTAATAGTTCTGCTTCCACAGGCCTCTGAGGAGGAATAGGTGGATGAAGTAGAAGCAGTCACCTCTGTGACTGCAGTAGTTGCAGGGACAGCCGCCCCAAAGCAGAAAGAAGTCTCTTCATCACAAGTTTGGCCTTGCAATCTTTCAAGGCCCATGGTTTAAAACCCGCACAAATAGAACAGTCAGTAGAGAGATGAAGGACTCAAGCATACCACGCACAGTGTGGCCATCTGCTGGGGACAGCTTGTAGCCACACTCTGAGCACTTCTTAAAGACAGGCTTATTCTGCTCAGCCATGTCCAAAAAGAAGCCAACGGTTCTCACAGACCCAAATACACGCACACACTACTAACAAGACACTAACTAAGTTTTTTTTTCCCCACGATGCAACGCGAGGAAGGGGAGGTAAAGGAAAGGGAAACCCTGACCTGACACTAGAAGAAAAAAGTTCACTCTTACCCAAAAATCTTAAGAAAACGCTATTGAAACAAGCACCACGCCTGGAGCTCCGAGACCACGATGCTAGACTAAGCCACGGCAAATGAGATTTGAGGGAGGGAAAGAAGGAGAAGAAGGGGGTATTATGGGTAAGGGGAGGAGCTTGGAGCTCAGATCAGATGCTGGTGAAGCTGCCGTCTCGGATCCGATACGGATCTGTAGATCCACAGGTTGAAGAGCAAATGAAGTAAACTACTTCAGATCAACAGATATGAATATTACAAAAAAACTATAGCAGGTAAAATGTAAGACTAAATACTCTTAAATAAATCAATACAGCTTGTTCTGGCAAGCAAGCACTCACATCAATCACACTGAACAGAAAATTATTATTTATAGAGTTAGAACTTTCTTGAATATGAATTTGCCAGTGCTGGAAGGAATATATTCATTTTATGAATGGGGAAAAACTAACAATAGTAAATAAGTAAACTAATGACTAACTAATACAATATGTATGCACCAGACGTGACATGAAGAGTACTTAACATGCTTCAGGAAGCAGAAACAGAATTATATTGAACACACATTAAAATTAAGAGAGAATCTTTATCAGTAATATAAGTATACAAGTGAAAGGAATGCAGAAAGAAGCAAAGACATTATGCTGGATGCATTGTTTGGATTCTTCTAATTAACTCAAGCTAGTTCCATATACCGCATTGAATGAATATATAAGTGCAGCATATGCATGGACAAGGCATGCAAAGGATATGTTAGTGCAACACAGTGGTGCATAAAACATGCATTTAAGGTAATTGCTCATGCAGTGCATTAGTGCAAAGACTGTGCATATAAAGGAAATGACAATGCAGCACAGAGGTGCATATTCCATGGATCCAAGAAATATGTTAGTGCAGAATGAAGATGCAAAAACATGCATCCTATGGATATATCGAAGCAGCACAGTGGTTTGTAGAACATGAATCCAATGCATACGTTACTGTCATTGTAAGACAGAGGTGCACAGACCATGCATCCAAGAGAGATGCGTTAGTACAGCAGAGAGGTGTCTATACTGTCCATCATAAGAATATGTCAGTGCAGCATAGTGGTGCATAAACCATGCCTCATGGAAATGTGCGACCATAAGACAGTGGTGCATAGACCAGGCATCCTTGTTATATGTCGGTGCATTGTAATGGCTCACCCCCAGACAGTTTGCACCTTTGGTCTGGGTGAAAGAGGAGTAGACAGGATTTGTCTGACTCTGACTGAAGGAGGGTACATAGTCAGCAGGCATGGGTGAAAAAACAACATTACACCTAAAAAGAAAGTTGGGCATATGGCAAGTTTGTACTTCTCTTACCGGCAATGTCACTCCGTAGATGACCACAATGGCCAAGTCAAAGAGGGCTATTATTTTAGCAGTGGCACTCAAGAAATCATAACAGAATGCTTCATCAAACCAGACAATTTTAACAAATTCCAAATTCTTAAGAGCAGCAAGAGAGAAAACAAAGGGTCCTTATTCTAGTTTTCCTCTAGAGCTACTACAGCTGTAATAACATCTGTCTTTGAAGTCTGTATTAAGCAGTACAAACCTCTTACAGAGTACTGCTACACATATATCACAGGAGTATAAGGCAAGCATCAGTACACACAATTTCAGCATAATAACTGCTGCACTGCAGTGGCTAGTTGGATGCAACAGTGTAGAGAGCAGAAAACTACCCTGGTCTTTTATAAATGCACCAAATGAAAGCAATTACAACACTGCAGGAGACAGCAAGTGAAATAATGAGTGACTGACAACTAATATGAAGCAGTGAGGAACTCTCAGTATGTTTACTGCAGTCCTTCAGATTCAACTGATTTGATCCTCAAGACAGAAGTGAACAGCACTTAACTATGTGGTAACAGTATAAAACTAAGTGCTCTGTCAAGACCACACAGATTTAAAACACAACTGTCAATAATGCAGCAACCTGCACATTAGATAAGCTGTCTTTACCAGTATTTTGCAAGAAGTTTCATACAAGGTGGACAGTGCCAACTTGGTCATTTGATATCTGTGCATATTTTCAATGAGAACCCTACAGCAAAGAATTGCTTGTAAGGTAAAGCGTGATGTTACTCTGCATAGAGAATATGTGTGTGTGTTGTTGTTGTTGTCTAATCAGCTGCATCTTACTAAATGCCTGTTTAAATCCATCAACTAAACTTAATAAGCTTAATATCTAAGTAGCAGTGCAGATCAGGAGTCTACCTGAAATGATGGAAAATCTGTTCTTTATAGCACATTTCACTGAACTCTTATAATTGTGCCACATCTCTAAAATCATTATATAGTGAGGAATGCAGCTGACAAATAATGGCAATTTGCTGTATTGTTAACCTGCAAGACTAGGAAAAACAGTGCAAAGTTTATGCACAGCAAGCCAGTCTGTCATATCTTGGATTTATGTATATCAACTTCAGAATCACAAGTATCTCAAAGCTGTAATTCTCTGTCTCTTTCCTGATATTTTAGGATCACAGCATTATGATATGCAAGTCCAGTGATATGAGCATGATGACACCCAGAGGTTTATGGGGTGAAGTTGTGATGATCTCTCATTTACAGCAAATGCCGGTAGGTAAAAACATAGCCAAAAAACTCTTTTGGCAATCTCAAAGCAAAGCTTTTATTTGGGTAAAGGGAATCCCACTGTATCTCCCATGTGTGTGGGGGGGGACCCCAAACTTATATGAACTCTGAGGTTGTACAACAGTGGAGAAAAGTGCAACCTAAAAAATGTGTTTTTCAGCTATTTTTCTTCTGGGTGGCTTTTGAGTTAAATATGTTTACTAGATTAACAGGTTTTCCATGGAGCTTACTCACCTAAAAAAAATATTTTTTTTACTTTAACATTTGTGGTATTCATAACATATAAGTTTACTTTACTGATATACTGATATGATTTTTCTTGGAATTCAGCATGTCCAGAATTTGCTCCAATATTACATAGGCAGAATGTGATCATCAAAGTGTGCTGCTGTGAGGTAAACTTCAATTGGTTCAAGAAGATCCTATTTCCAAGGCTTTGGTTCAATTATCCTTTCGGTGTACAAGAAGATCCTATTTCCGAGGCTTTGGTTCACTTATCCTTTGGGTGTAGTCTGTTTCTATTTGGGCATACTGCAGCTGAAAGCAAGAAGTTGTAAAATCCATTAAAAAAACAAGCCTACCTTGAAAAACATGCAAAAGAATATCTCCACTTCTCACTGACTACAAACAATATGAGGTTCTGCTGACCAAATTTTAACTTTTATTTTTCGTGTGGTTTCCATGTGTACACTAGCACTCATTTATTTCTTTTCACAGATTTTTGTGCTGGTGGAATCATGGAGTTAGTGTGTGTGTGTGTATACACACAAACATATATATATATATATATATATATATATATATATATATATATATATATATATATAAAACAACCCAAGCAGGAAGGAACACAGTTAAAATTCCAATAGATATTATTCAGTCCAGAAAAGGAGTTGCAATGGGCACCAGTTGTGCTAATAGTTACGCTAATCTGGTCATGGTGGCATGGGAAAACAAACACATATTATGGAATCCTGATGTCATATTCTACAGGAGATTTGTGGACGACCTCTTGCTGTCATTTTTGAACAGCTAAATAATGTGGGTACATTTTTGAAGTTTACTATGGACTTTTTGTCAGTGACCATAAATTATTTGGATGTAACAGTGTATAAATCAGGAGCTAGCCTTATGACTAGGTACATCGTAAGCCTTGTTATAGGCCAGCATTCTTGCACAGAACCAGCATGCATAACCCAACAATTTTTTGATAATATTATTAAAGGTCAGGCTATGAGATTGTCTAGATTATCCTGTGAAGAACCCCAATTTATAAGTGAACTTGGAGAACTTAGAATGGGATTGATTAATAGAGGGTATAACCAACAAGAAATCTCTAAAGTCTATTCTAATGTAAATATTTTAAGGACTACTAGAGCAAAACCTTACTTTTCAGAAAGACATAGTCCACAAATCAGGCGGGAGAGTAGGGACAGGTTGGCTAAACAGTCTTTTGTTTTACCATATAGTAACAATACAAATATTGTAAAGGATGCTGTATTACAAAATTGGAACATTCTTATGGTAGATGAAAAGGTTAAAAATATCGTAGGTAATTATCCCAGTTTTATTTACAGCAACATGAAGAGTCTCAAAGAATCTTTATGCTATAATAATATAAATGAAAATTCTAGTTTTTCTAATATGAAGAATTTTGATGGGACCAAAAAATGTGGTGGTTGTACACAATGTGATTCAATAGATGAATCCAGCTACTTTAAACATCCAGATAGTGGACGGTTATGGGAACTGAGAAATAGTAGTACCTGCAGCACCAGAAATGTGGTATATGTAGCTCATTGCGTGACCTGCTTTTGTTTCTACGTCTGTAAGACGAATAGAACTTTAAGGGAACGTATTGGGGATCATAAATATTGTTATGTTAGGAAGCAAGACTATAGTGCCCTGGCTAAGCACACAATACAAGAGGGAATAGAACATACTTTTTTATTTCAGGTATTACATGTTCAAACAGAGACAGTACGTATTCGGGATGTAGTTAATTTAACTGAGCAGGCTGAACTTGGATACTCAGACTCGCAGCACATAGGGGCAGAGGACTTAATGAAACTGTTTCACTTAAGCCCCATTTAAAAGGTAGAAAGTTACGTTAATATATAAATTCTTATATTTAACTATAAATTCGCAAAGTTTTAACATGTTTTTAACAAGGAATTTTATTGATAATCGATTTAATTGTTTAGTTTATTTGTATTAGTAATATTGTGGTTTATATTAGGGTTTAATTGAATAATTGTTTGCTAAATGAGTCACATGATATGCATTAGACTATTTATTGTAATGTTTGATTTTGTTATGCATATGTCTGATGAAGCGGATATAGCATCCGCGAAAGCGCTCACTTTTTGTTTATTTTATTAAAGAATTTTTATCTACCTTTGGGATTTTACTACGTATGTGCTATTAACACAGTGGACTGAATAATATCTATTGGAATTTTAACTGTGTTCCTTCCTGCTTGGGTTGTTTTTTATCTTCCTTGGATACTTCGTTTGCTTGGTTTAACATATATATATATATATTTACACATGGATCCCATTCTAATTGCCGAAATTACGTTATTCTAAAATTCACTTTGCCATGACCAGTTCTCCGAAGTTACAGTAGTCCGAAGCGGCACTTTGCCAGATTTCATTTCTGCGAAACATCTGCTTCCATGCTGTCTAGTGCACCATACCAGTTATGCAGGTAGGTGTACAGCTATGTACATTGTGGAAAAGCAAAAAGTGTACAGCATTCCTATATTGTAAACGGAAATCGCACTACAGTATGTATAGACAAATATAGCCTTTTTGTCACTGTAGTGCAATCTTGGAGTTGGTATATATAATTTGCAGTGGGTGTTGGGGGTGCAGGAGGGCTTGCCCCCCTGCAAAACTTAGAGAAAAATTAGAGGATTTATTTTAGTGTGTGTTATAGGTGTTAGTGATTGACTTGTCGGTATTTTGTGTTGTGGCAAAGTACCATTTCGGACTACTGTAACTTAGAAGAACTGGTCTCGACAAAGTAAATTTCGGAATAATGTAATTTCATCAATTAGAATGGGGTCCATACATATACACAATATGTATATATATATATATATATATATATATATATATCACCAAACAAAAAACGAACAAAACCAAATAACCAAAACTCCACTGTCAGCACAAATGGAAAACGAACAGCCACCTGCATTAACGTTTTCGTTCTTTTATTAAAACAGAACTTCATCAGAAATGCACCCAACACATTTCAAATGCCTTAAATAAAGATGACATACTAATCACATGTGTAAACCCACCAATGCTTGTTTAACACTGTGTTTTCAAATGTTATATCTTAATACATTCCATAACTTATGTTTCTTATAAACTATATGAACTTTGAATAAATAGCAACAAATCAATTCCAACTGTTAAACACTAGTAAAACACTATATAAAATGTGAAAACTTGATTGAACCTTATACTGTTGTTCTAAAACTTAGTATTTAATAAAAAACATTTGATGTTTATAACATCATTCAAGCCTGGTGGCTCGTCCGCATTCAGCCTAATTTGCCAAATGGCTTCTCTGCATTCCAAATGCACTTTGTAATTACCACTAAAAGTAGCATCATCCACCTTCTCCAGAACTGAGAACATGAATTTCTTAAAAAAAGAACACTGCAAAGAATGCTTAGCCAAAGCATTTAAAGTGTCTTTCTTTTTTATAGCCAAATTGTGCTCATACATCCTTTTGTTTAGTGTCCTAGTTGTTTTACCTATGTAAAAGTGTTCACATGTTGCACACTGTGCAATGTAAACTATATTATTACTTTTACATGAAAAATGTCCATTCACTTTAATTTCTCTATTCAAATGTTTCAAAAAAATACTGGATGTACCACTAATAAATCTGCACTGTTTGCAGTTCCTACAGGCAAAAGTGCCAACCAAGGAGTTTGTACTGTCCAGAAAATTACTACCTCCTCTCTCTAAAATCATTTTGATATTGGTGACTTTTTTGTATGTAAATAGTGGACCTTTTCCAACTGCTTTCACCAAATCATGATTTCCTAATATGATTTTCCAGTTGTTAAATAATATACCCCTAATGGTATCCATTTCGTTAGTAATGGGTAAAGGAAAAGACAGAACAAAGTTCTTTTCTGAAACTAAACAATCTTTTGTGTTGTTATGTGGCATCTTATAAACTATATGAACTTTGAATAAATAGCAACAAATCAATTCCAACTGTTAAACACTAGTAAAACACTATATAAAATGTGAAAACTTGATTGAACCTTATACTGTTGTTCTAAAACTTAGTATTTAATAAAAAACATTTGATGTTTATAAAGATTAGGAGTGTGGGAGCTTACCCTTTGCAGAAAACCCATTTAATATTTTCATTAAGTAGAATTCCCAACTAGTTGTGCTCAGTGAACTGATACCCCTCTGAGATGTAACTTGACTTTTGTTTTACTGAGGATTATACACAGAATCAATATAACAGATAATTATTTTGGTCCAGCACAGCAGTAAATTAGTGTCAATGTCCTACGCGTGTGCAAATACTGATAACCTGTGTTCTGCACTGTCCAACCTCCACCTTTATTTGATAGGATAAGATCAAAAGATCAAAACAAGGTACAGAATACTTAGCTTCACACATTCTACTTCTATGTTCCATCCCTACGTCTCAACCTCTTTAGTGCAAGAAATCTGGAAAAGCCATCAATAATGGTGGAAGAAAGGCCCAAAAATTAGGGCACATTTTAACTATTGCTCTTACAAACTTAGAAAATTGATAGAACAACAGTTTTTTTATTAGCATACATTTCTGAAAAGTATGAAGTCTGAAACACAAATGTCTGACATGATTTTCTGACCTCTACCCTCAGTGATTTGCCAGCGATATGCCAGAAAACTACAATTTTATGAGAAAAAGTCCCAAAATGTGAGGCAAAAAATCTGGACATTCTGCGAAAATCTGTTCAGTTGAGAGGTATGACTAAAGCATAACAGAATACATAAACAGCTGCAGTGTTTTCAATATGCACAGTAGGTGCAGAATTAGGCTAAGTGTGAGCTAACAATCATAGTAACTTTATATTTGTTACTCATAAAACTGAGCATCAGAACAGTAGCATGTTCACTATGAGAACACTACAGCACTCATTAACACAGATACATAGGTAGCTTCCAAATTAAACAAGCATGCTAGTCAATGGCAAATAGCCATCAATGCTGATTTTGTTGCAAAAATATGTTGCTAAAATTTCATACTAATGCACAATTCAAAAGTATGACTCCATGTAATTCTAATGTCAGACACACCATAAAAAAGTCCATTTTCTCTGTCAAATACAACCAGAACTCCAGCTGTCAACAATTGTGTCTTTCGGCTTATCCGGTTAGGGGTCGCCACAGCGGAACTCCAGCTGTCAACAATAATCATTCAAAAATAATATACACACGTCTTTCTTTCTTTTTTCTTTCCTACAGATCTGGTATTGTGCTACACCATAGTTTGGTAGTTCTCTTCTTTTACTTTTACTGTCTCATTAATGGATTCAGACAGACTTTTTTCTGTAGGTGTTAAAAACTCCCAAATATAGACTCACTACACTTAATATTTCATATTGTTTCATTGATTCACAACAATGACTTAATCAACAAGGTCACAGAGTGTCATTGTCTAATATAAGGGGTTATTTAAAGTGTTGAAACATTCTTAGCCCTCATGCTGTAGATATGCTTTACCTTGTACTCTTGTTTTTTTCTCATCATCTCAGTTTTTTTTGGCAGATCATTTAGCAGGATTCAGGTTGATTCCTTTAACAATAATGAAGCAAATACTGTTTGTAAGAAAAGAAGTAACAAAAAACACTTCAGAGCAAAAGCAAATAAGTTTTTTTTTGGAAGAGGAAATACCCTCACAGTCCCCACGTAGGAGAACATCCACACACAAGTTATATGTACTGACCACACAGTCACAAAACAGTAGGGAAAAGTGGAACCTCAATGAGTGTTATAATTCGGTTTATTGACTGGCTCTCCATTTAACATCTGGTTGTATATGATTTCAGACAAAGAAAGCAGGAAATGAACTGCCAAGTATTTCTCATATGGAACTTTGTTTCTACTCCTTGTAAGTTCTTAACATTTTATTCAAAAGCAAATTAACATATGCAAATCTTTCAGACATCCAGCAACTGGATGCATCCACCACATCCTCATTTAAATGTCATGAGTTCTTCTCCAACACCTGCTCCTATGATTTTCAATTTTACTCTATGGCTGGTTACAGTGTGAAATGGATAAGTAACAATGGGATTGAAATTCATAATCCTGCACCCTGTTACGTACAAATGTCCTGATTTTGTGGCATCTCATCTCTGACATATGCTTATGTGATTCTCTAAAATCTAATTTAAAATGATTGACAGCTTAATTTCTAGACCTCCTACTATGAGGCTGAATATTTTCTACATGCCTCACATTTCTTATGCTCTTAGAATACTGAACCTCGGGTTGTTTTTATGCAAATAGGGAACCAGCAGACCTACTGATGTGGTACCTATAACTCATATTTGAGTATTAAAACTTCAAGGGACCTCCTGAGCATGCCTGCCACTAATTATGATTCATGCAAGCTTCAAATACAAGAAAGACACGATACTCATAGAGACCCTGAGACAACTATTTCTAGGGGACTGCTTTGCTAACAACTAAAAAAAGGCTTTGACACTGCCAGTTTTCAGGAGAAATTATTGCAAGTTGCAGTTGTGCTGATTGTGTTGGCCTTAAAATATAAATTTCACATTTGCTTATGATTTCACTGAATGAGCAATGTTCTTTACGTCCTTAAGAATATCAGCTACACAGTGTGTAGTCTGAAGATTTCACTGTCATGTGTAAACCATGCTAAATAGAGGTAGACAGTGTCTCTTTGAATATGGCAAATATTGCTACATTATTTATGGATGGAGATCCTGAATTCTCCCCCTTGTCCTTAAGAAACTTAAAGTGATTCAAGAGGAATGAAGTAGGGAAATTTCTAGGCCATGAATGATTTAACTTCTCAGAACAGTGGATTTCTTATGTGGGCAGCTATGGAGCTTCCATTTTGGATTTGAGGCACTTTCTTCATGAAAGCTGTAACTCAGACTTGAGAAGCTTGAAAATTACTTCAGAAAGCCACAAGTAAATATTCTGGGACCCTTGAAGGAGTACAGGGACTAGATATTAGAGCTTTCTTGATGACTTGCTGAGGGACATGGTGAGATAAAAGAATTAGAACTTTTCAGTGCTGAGGAAATCCTTTGGGCATAGAGCCCACAATAAGTCTCCAAAATGCTAAATCCAGATTTGTGGAGTGGAGTGGGTGGAGAAGAGTGTCAGGAGTGATTTGTGACAGATGGGTACCAGTAAGACTGAAAGGGAAGGTATACAAGAGGGTAGTGAGACCAGCTATGTTATATAGGTTGGAGACCGTGGCACTGATAAAATGGCAGGAGTCAGAGCTGGAGATGGCAGAGTTAAAGATGTTAAGATTTCCATTGGGTGTGATGAGGATGGACAGGGTTAGGAATCAGTATATTAGAGGATCAGCTTAGGTTAGACAGTTTGGAGATAAAGCCAGAGAGGCGAGATTGCGTTGATTTGGACATGTGCTGTAGAGGGTTGCTGGGTACATTGGGAAAAGGATGCTAAGGATGGAGCTGCCAGGTAAGAGGAAAAGAGGAAGCCCTAAGATAAAGGTTTATGGATGTGGCGAGAGAGGACATGCAGGATCTTGGTGTGACACAGCAACATGCAGAGGACAGGAAGAAATGGAAACAGATGATCCACTGTGACAACTCTTAACGGGAACAGCCAAAAGAAGAGGAAGAAGATAATAAGAAAGAACTGATGCAAAGTAATAAATAATGTCTTATGGTTCCCTTGAATACACTTTAATACTGATTATTTTCAGCAGTTGTGGCATTTTAAAACAGTTTGAAATAATGACTAGCTCAGAAAGTTTAATTTACTGTTAGAACAATTAAGAGTCTGTGGAGGCACTTTCTTATCTAAGCAAGAAAAAGATTGGGTTAGAGAAGCCAGAGGAGGGGACTTGCATTTAATAAATAAAACACCCAGTTTTGAAAAAATTGTGGGAGGTAATTTTTATCACAAATGAAAAAGTCTAGGAAGTTGACCAATCAGGAACTTGTAAGATGGTCCAGTGGCAGGACAAGAATGGTGTAGACCTGAAATGGGTTCATCGATTAGCAATGCCTGCATCTGGAATAAATTGAGGACCAGAGTTAATGTTCATGAAGGAACTGTCTGATGTGTTTGTCCATTTCTGAGATTTGACTTGGTCTATAAAGTGGACTAATGGAAAGTTGGAGAGACTATAGTTGTTACAGAACATTTAGTTTCACTAACCAGGAATTTTATAAAACCTGTCTGCCTTAATTTCCCCAGGGTCTTAGACTTCATACTTCTTTTGCAGTAGGTTTGGGGGGTCCTATAGGCTTTGTCTGCAGGAGAATGGAGATGGCAAGTAATTCATTCTAAGCTTAACCTAAATTGGTGGAGTTTTGCATACCTGTTTAATTGAAGCAGGGCTACTCTTGGAGTGGATTAGATATCAGTCTGTTTCGATTTCTAATAGTGAAGATAGATTATGGTATTTTATCTTATTTATCTTTTTTTACTTTAAGGATCCAGAGACCCCCCCAAATAGCATCATGGGCTGTATAGCCTGGATATAAACATTAATATCTAACATAGGTGTTTCTCCTCTTACTTTTCATGATGGACCTACCTGCACAATTAAGTAGTAAAATCTGGAACTACAGGGGTTGGGTCTCAACAAGAATAGCTGCAAAAACCAAGTTATATTTTTAATGTCCCAGGATGGCTAGAGTTTTTAAAATATTTCAGTCACAAAATGCATTAAAACTATATTTGAATTGCATTGTAGTGCATGGAATGCCAATATTATGCTCTGAAACTGGGAAAAATATAAACCTAATAAGTACTTCCATAATGCAAGACCCAATTCTAGCAGCATTTGAGGGTACTTGCCAAACATTTGTTAAGGATGCCTAAGCACTGTTAAGATTAGGTCTCATGCTACAAACTGATAGCAGTGACAACAGGGGCAGAAAGAAAACAGTTTTTAAAAGACGTTAAATCTTCACTCAGCCAACACATATAAACCTGGTGTGTGCAAAATGAAGTGTATAACAATTTTTAAAGCTGTTAGTGCTTCACAGGTACATTTTTAATTTCTGCTTTCAGTCTGTTTGACAGTGCTGAAATGTTTCACTTGCTTCCAAAACCAGTGAAATACATCATGCTCCTATACTTTTTGTAACCGTTAGTATATGGATCGGGTAAAGCTCTATCACTACAATGAATTATGATCGGGCCTCACTGTCCATAACTCTCTATCATGTGTTCTCAACATGGATGCCAAGATTCACTCTCAAGGTGAATTTATAGGTGTCAGTTTTTCAAACACATAATAACCTGATTATGTTCAGAAACCTGATCTTAATCCTGTATATTAAATATATAAGAAATGAAAAAAAAAATGACATGCTAATCTGACTTGATTTGTGGATTTGTTTTTAGTGTGGCTCCTGGAATCACATTATTATGCCTGGTGGTGATGACACAATGTGATAAGAGCTCAGGAATTACATGATTTGCTTTTAGCCCATGGGAGTGAGCAAAAGGTAGCAGTCAGGGTGACTGGTGAATCTCTCACTGAGTTTAATCTTAAATGTCGCCAGTTTTAAACAGATATTTATATTTGGTGACTGGAGAGAATGTTTGATCCCTGGTTGAAAAAATAGTATGTTCAAATGTTCGCACTTAAAAAATAGTTATGTAAAATCACCCATGGAATCCTCGGTACATACTGTAAGATAGTACAAAGGCAGAGTGGTCTACAGTCTTGCTACTGTATCACTTAGCAGTCTGCACTAAGAGGTTACTTGAGGGAGCACACTTGTACTCACATTACTTCATGCTGTGGCATTGTTCAAAGCCTGCATTGCTGTACTCTATAAAATGTTATTATTATTAGTATTGTTTTTTTTGTTTTCCTCACAGACTAGTGGTATAATGAGCTTCAGGAGCTGGTTCATTGGTGACTGGTACTATTATTTCTTATAAGCCATTTACTGTAACTGTTATTTTATATTATTTACTGTAGCCTTTAGTCACTGCATCTGTACTGGGCTGTAAGAAAACTGATTGAGGACTTCTTGTCAAGACTGTGGGCATCACAAAGGTATCACACTCCTGTCACACTACATAAAAGTGCTGGAGAGGGTGACTGATAGAATACTTTGAGTAGTAGAAGATAATATGAGAGAAGAACTGATCAGATTCAAACTAAGATGCAACACAACTTTTGTTTTCATTGAGACAGATATTGGAAAAGGAGCTGGAGATGAGGAATGAGTCCTACATGGGCATTCCTAGACTTAGAGAAAGCATATAACAAGGTTCCAAGAAAGATGATTTGGGCAGTCCTGTGATGGCAGTGTCTGTTATTCTAAAAGTGTATTAGTTCTGGTTTAAGCACTTGGGCTACAGGCCAGTTATTTTACATTAAGAAGGTTTGTGGTCTGCACTCTTGTGGGAGGAGAGGCTAGATTCTACCCTTCTGAGCTGGGAATTTCTGGTTAAAGGCTTACTGTGCCTGCTCATTTGAACTGTTTTTCTGATATTGGTTTGCCTTATCTGCTGTAGCATAGACTAGATTCAGGCCTGCTGAATCTAGCTTTGTTTGTATAACTTGAGTATTAATCCAGGCCATCTTTTTTGGAGAAGATTCCCCTGCACTCTAGTGGCAGGAGTGTGCGGTTAGAACTTGTCAGATTGAAGACTGCTGGAAAAGGGCTCAGTTTTGAGTTTTTTACTGGTTAATTGGGTAATTTGTTTAAATCAATTTGCTCGTTTTCTATTGTTATATATATATATAAATTGCACTTTATTTATCTGCTTTTACTGTAATTGTGTTTCTTCCCACTTTATTACCTTATTTTGCTTGTGCTTCTTCTTAAATTGTATTATTCTGCTGCAGTTATTACTGTTTGGTAGTAGCCTGATTAAAGTGCAACTGTTATTCTAAGCCATTTGGTTTAAGCACTTGTGCTTCAAACCAGTTGTTTTACATTAAGAAGGTTTGTGGACTGCATTATTGTAGCAGAACAGGTATCTTACATCCTTCTAAGTTGGGAATTGCTGGTTGAAGGCTTAGTGTATATTATTCTAAAAGTGCATTAGTTCTGGTTTAAGCACTTGGGCTTCAGGCCAGTTATTTTACATTAAGAAGGTTTGTAGTCTGCACTCTTGTGGGAGGAGAGGCAAGATTCTGCCCTTCTGAGCTGGGAATTTCTGGTTAAAGGCCTGCTTATTTGATCTGTTTCTTTCTGAAATTTGTGCGCCTTGTTTGCTGTATCCCAGAAGTTAGTAGTTTATTGGCCATTTTGGGCTAATTTCTATCTCTTTCATTTCCCTGCTATAAAAAACGCATTTGCTTGGTTTTGCATGCCTGGCAGTGCTGGTTAGCTAGGGTTAAACCATTCCCGGCTCCATGAAGTCTGATCTTCAATTTTTCCCTTGGAACTAGACAAACCTTCAACTTAAGCACTCAAACCATTCATTTCACAGCCCAGCATTTGCCCAAAACTCATAGCAAGCACTAATTAACCCTAGCACTTGACCCCCTATACTGTCCAGAAGGACAAGGCTCTCTATTCGTTCCTACCAGCTAATCCATAAAACAGTTCACTTTACCTATTCAGGCATGTCCAAAAGGCAGTTTCAGGTGTACTCTCCAGTCCAACTGCTGAATCTGTGCATTTTGAGGCAATGTTACAACTGCCTCATGTACACAGACAACCCTCTCCTCCTACCACCAAACACTAATATATGCGAGAGATGCAATTATACAGCCAAACTGGAGGCAAAGCTCTCTCAACCCAAGATTGGAACTGACAGTCAAGAGGAGAAGGAAAATACTTGCAACACACCACCAGTCTCACATAGACCTACTAAACCAACACCGGCAAATAACACAGATAAATACACAAAAACATACTCGGAGGCTCTAAATAAAAATCTGCAAAAGCAACAGGGACCTCCAAAGCAGACACCCAAGCAATGTCCACACCCCATCACAAACCATGAAACACATACTTCACATAATCAGTGTGCCACGCAATCACAGCCCTTAAGGCAAAATAACATACCCAACACACTAGTAATAGGTGACTCTATAGTAAGGCACACTGATGTCCCACTAACTAGGCTGGACAAGGAGAAGGTTACAGTTAGCTGCCTGTTGGGCGCCAGGAACTGCCACATAACACAAGCACTCAGGTCACTCCAAAACAAGTACAAATATGACTCTGTCATTGTCCATGTTGGTGTGAATGACCTGAGATGTACTTCCCTGGACTACATGAAAAGAAACATGGAAGAGCTCTCTGATCACGTAGCTCAGGCCGGAATGACCCTGACCCTGAGTAGCATCCTGCCCTCACCAAGAATGATGCCACAGTATAAAGAAAAAATGATCAATTTCAACAATTGGCTAAGTTTCTGGTGTCATTCAAAGGGGATCCAGTCCACCTAGGATGACATGCTCGATAAGCCACGTTGCTTCACAAGAGATAGCTTGCACCTGTCACCCTTAGGCTTTTGAATACTGGCCAAGGCTTTTGCCGCCCCCATAGTGCCTTTTTTAGGCAAGGCTCAAAAGACAAACCCACCACCGTAAAAAGCACAAGTAACCAAAAACTGAGGGTAATGCTACTCAACGTCAGAAGTCAAAACCTCAAAATGCATGCACTCCAGGCACTCCTCAGTATGGAGAACATAGATATCTGTGCAGTAACAGAAACTGGGTTTAAGGCTCCAGAGAGCACCTCAACACTACCAGGCTATAACTCATACCATACTTTTTGGCCACAGAACCCAGACCGAAACACAAAAAGTGGGGGTGTATCTATATTCATCAAGGATATCCACAGCTCCAGGTTAGTGGCACAGCACAATGCCTCAGAGATCATCCATGTGCAACTAACAATGGGCAAAACTGCAATTCAAATTGTAGCTTGCTACAGATCACCCACCATGACACAGGACCTCCATTTTGCATTTTTCTGGAGACACTGGAAAATATGAAGGTCCTACCAAATGCCTTAATATCGGGTGATTTCAATTACCCAAACATTAACTGGGAGAACTACTCAAGTACTAACTCCCTTGCCCAACGCTTCCTAGAATTCATAAACTTGAATGCCCTGGATCAACTGGTCAACACCCCCACCAGAGGTGACAACATATTGGACCTGACAAACATGGGCGACCGGTGTTCTACACAGGAGGTCAAACCCTTGCTGGTTAGATCAGACCATAGACTAATCACTCTGGATATCCATATTCTGTCCCACCCCCAATCAAGAAAACCACCATAAAAAACTTTTCAAAAGCAAACTTCACATTACTTAAGACTGAGGTGGAAAGGTTCACAGCCCCCATGCTAAAGGACAACACTGTCCAAGCTACTGAATCCCTTACAAAGGCACTCTATAAGCACCTACAAGAATTCATGGATCGTGCTATCCCAACCTAAACCAAGACTCACTCCTCCAAGAAAAGGAAACCAGTCTGGCGGACCCCTGCCATAAACAAGCTATACAATAGAAGGAGGAAACTAGTGCAGAAAAGAGTAAAATCCCAAGAAGGAAAGACATCCCTGATCAGTATCAGCAAGAAACTGCGATCCCTCATAAAATCATCCAAGGCTAGCTTCGAAAGAAAAATTGCCAAAGACTCCAAAGATAACCACAAAGCGTTCTTTAGCTATGTCAAGAACCTAAGTAGAACTGTCAGATCTGCTCTGAGTTAGTGCAGAATGGCACACAATACACTGAACCGACTGATATTGCCAGCATTCTGGCAGACAGGTTTAGTGCAAACTTCACCCCCCTCTCACCTCCTAAAGGGCCCATAACCATACCAGAAGAATGTAGTGCCCTGGCAATCACTGACACACAGGTTAAAACAGCCCTATCCAAAGCCAAAAATACAGCTTCAATGGGGCCAGGCTGTGTCTTACACGAGCTCCAAAATTAACTAACCCCTCACCTAAACACACTGTTCAAACTCGGCCTCTCTACAGGCTACGTACCCATAGAGTGGCGCACAGCAACAGTTATCCCGCTCCACAAAGGTGGAGCCACAACAGGCCCAGGGAACTATCGCACTATAAGCCTGGTCTGCAAGGCTATGGAGCGCATCATCATGGAATTCATTAATAGAGACATTGGGAACCTTCAAACATTGGACCCTACCCAGTTTGGCTTTGTTAAGGGCAGATCATGCCTCCTAAATCTTGTGGACTTCTTTGAGACAGTTACCAAGGCTTTAGACGAGGGAAAGGAGGTCCATACAGCCTACCTAGACCTCGTAAAGGCTTTCAACACTATTCCCCATTCTGGTATTATAGACAAGCTCACCAGCCTGAACATAAACCCCTACATCATGAGATGGGTTGCCAGTTGGCTCACGGATAGAACCCACACGGTGAGAGTTGCAGGCTCTAGGTCCGACTCTAAACCAGTTTCAAGTGGTGTCCCCCAGGGCTCAGTCCTGGGACCCCTCCTGTTTAGTATATACTTCTCAGAGGTACAGGCAAGCACAGGAGGACTATGGCTGGCCAAGTTCGCAGACGACTGCAAACTGGGGGCCATAATTGACTCTCCAGCTGATACAGACATCCTCCAGAAGGGTCTCACTGAGACAGATACTTGATGTCAAAATCATGGCCTCAAGCTAAATGCCAAAAAGTGCATAGTCATCCCCTTTGGAAAAAACAAAGTACCCATGAACTACCACATACGTGGTAGTCCCCTAAATACAGAAAATGTAATAAGGGATCTGGGGACCCAAGTAGATAGTAATCTCTCCTTTGATAATCATATTGCCAAGGTGGTTAGAAAATCCTTCTATATTGGCCACCTAATCACAAAAGGGTTTACATCTAGAACAAAAGAGGTTATTGTGCCTCTCTACTCATCACTCATCAGACCTATCATAGAATACAATGCCCCCTTTGGGATGTACCTTACAAGACACCTGCAACAGCTGGAAAGACCACAGAAGTACCTCATCAAGAGGATTACTGGCCTCAAACATATGCCCTATGCAGCCCGACTAAAGAAATTCCAGCTGTACTCGGTTGCATACCGCTTACTCATAGGTGATCTCTGCCTGACATACAAGGCCATGTCCAACCCAGAATTCATGGACATGCTCCACCTAAAAAAACAAATCCCCAAGAGCCTCATGCTCTAGGGATCTAAACCTCACCACAATGATAAATAGGATGTGCTGGAGGGATAGATTCCTGTCCCAAAGACTCCCCATGCTTTGGAACAGGATTCCAATCTACATTAGGCAGAGCCCCTCATTAACACTCTTCAAGAGAAACCTTAACGAGTGGATGGGAAACAGAAAATTTACTCCAGGGATCACTGCAGTGGCTCTGCTGGACAGAGGCACAGGGAACTAATGGCTCTGCTGGACCAAGGCACAGGGAACTAATCTAAGGGGGTGGCGAAAGCCAACACATTCTGGCTAGGCTTATAGATACCCTTGGGCAGATAGCCTAGTACTTACCTATGAACCTATGAATCTAATCCTAGAAACACTGGTTGAATTAGTGTAGGCTACTAATAAAAACCTAGTGACAAAAATACAAACAATGTTCTGACTCACAGAGGGGTTCCCAGTGGGAGCGGGTGAGTATCAGGGTACAGAGCTGGACCCACTGCTGGTCATACTTGTGATGGACTTCATTAGCAAATAGGTCAGAGAAGACAACTCAGCAATGCTGCTATTTGCAGATGATGTCAGACTACAAGCACACTCTGAACACAAACTTTAGCAAATAATAGGGCCTGGAATGCAAAACTGAATGTACACGGGACAAAACTAAATACATACAAAACAGTGTTCATGGTAGCAAATGGGGAGCTAAGAAGAAGCCAAAAACTGAGAATGAAGAGAAAACAGTGGAGCAAGTTAATAGCTTCAGTTATCTGGAAGGCGTTTTGAGGAAAAGGGAATTATGAGTGAGAAGGTCAAAGCTCGAATACAAGGTGGTGCAGCTTACTGACCCAGAGTTTCAAGGGCATAGCGTGACAGAAGAACGCCAGAGAAAGAATGGTATAAAACAGTGATGTGAGCGCTACTTCTGTACTGCAGAGTAACTTGGGCTGAGTGCAGAGCAGTTCAGGAAGCTAGACAGTGATGGAGATGAAGTGCCTAAGAAAAATGGTGTGACGCACATTGCGGGATAAATGAAGAAATAAGGCCACCACAGCAGAAGCCAAAGTAGCCCCAGCTGTAGAAAAGAACAAGTAGAACACACACACACAATATGTTTATATATTAATTACACATGCGTATGTGTGCCTAAATGTATATATGCATCTTGAGTAGAATTTTTAAGATGTATATGCTGACGGGTCATCCAAATCGACTGATGTGTTCAGATCACACTGACTTGTCAAAACAGCATCTACAAGAACTGTCACCAGAGCTGATGTTGTCAGATGTTGACAGCCCAGGCCCCCCTTCAGTTACAAGCACTACTGATGTGATTGTATCCCCAGCTATTAAATATTCTAGATATGTCAGACATAACATTTTCACTTTATTGCAGTGACAGTTCATGAGCTTTAAATTTCAATAAAATTGTGGTTTTATGTTTGTTGAAATATTAAAACATGTCTTCATGTTTGCTATCATAATGCTTTTAGGGTGTCAGGGATTTTTTCAAGTGACAGCTTGCTGAGAAACAAATAGTGGGATTCCTCTCAATGAGTTCCTTGCGATCCAGTGCCACAAGCAAAAACTGGTTGGTACTATCATGGATGAAGAGGAACAGCCCTGGATAGAGCGATCAGATTGTTCCTCTTTCTCCACGACACTCATACCTTGCTAACTCTTAGCCCAAGAAATCCAGACAATGCCTGACATAATGGGGGTACAAGCCCAAAAATGGGCAGATTTTAAATGTTGCTCTTATAAACTTAGAAACTTGTTAGAATAACAATGTATGTGTTGCTCGTCTAGTCAGGATGAAATAGATGAACATTGTGGGTTCTGTATCTCCTTCTTTTGGCTTTTCCCGGTTAGGGGTCGCCACAGCGGATCACCTGTCCGCTCATGATTGGCAGTGAAATTTTACAGTGTCAAGTTGCCAGCCCAGTGCCCAACCTTCCACAGAAGGCACACACATGCACACACTCACACCTAGGGCCAATTTAGAGTGTCCAATCCACCTACTGCATGTCTTTGGGATGCGGGAGGAAACTCACGCGACCACAGGGAGGACATGCAGATTCCGCACAGAAGGCACCCCAGCCGAGGATCGAACCGGAGAACCTCTTGCTGTGAGGTGACAATGCTAACCACTGCACCACCATGGCCGCCCCATTGTGGGTTCTGTATAAGCAGCTTTATTATGTACAAACATATTAGAAATGAAGCTAAATAACTTTAACATATATACAAACTAGCTGTATCATACATAGATGTTCACACTCTGGCTGTACAAAATGGCATGCCATGTATATGCATGTTCAGGTCTTAGAAATGCTTCTTAAAGGTACAACACATGTACAGCTACATCCTCCCTCTTTGAGAAATGAGTCATGCAATAATGACGTTATTGACTAACATGCAATTGATACAAAATAATTTTCCTCATGCAATTATACGGAACTAGATACATATATACAACTATGTCCAGATTGCTGTGTATTTCGCACTGGGTCTAGAAATACGACCAAATCATGTGACATAGAAAATGGGATTAGGTTTAGCAACTGGGATCATCTCTGCTGAATGTTCAACCTTAGGGACATCAGGAACACTCTCAGAAATGGTAGTGGGAGCCAAGACACGTTCTGGAACAGGAACATTGTCTGAATTGCTCTGAGATTTAGAGTCTGTATCACAGGAACAATGTTGCGATATCAGTTCTGCTACAGGAAGAAGATATCTACGATTTCTCCTGTAGTCCATACCTTCAGATTTTACAAACTAGGATCTCGGCTCTGCACATATACTTGTTGCTTGACCAATCTGTTCAAAACCTTTCACTGTTTGTATCCTCACTGTCTCTCCTTCTTTCAAAGGATGAAGAAATCTGCTTGATTTGTCATAACTGGACTTCTGGAAAGCACACTTTCTAAATAGTTGGGCCTTGATTGCTTTGTTGTTTTTAGCTTTAGGCCTCATCAAACTGGAACTAATAAGCAATGCTGTTCGGGTTTGCCTGGATAGAAGTCTCTGTGCAGGTGAGCCAAGTATATCATCACGGGGTATGTTTCTGAGACTGGGTAAATTCAAAAAGATATCAGTACTATCATGCTTTGACTTCTCAAGTAATTCCTTTGCACTCTGTACTGCACATTCAGCTAGTCCATTTGACTGCTGATATTCGGAACTACTAGTAACATGTACAAAGTCCCATTCTCTTGTAAATTTCTGAAACAACTGACTGCTAAATTGGGTACTATTGTCAGAGATAACCTTTTGTGGACTGAGAAATGATGTTTCAACATAGTAATAACAGTAGTGGAAGTTAGGTTAGGTAGTAGATCTATCTCAAACCAGTTCTAATAAGAGTATACCGGTACTAAGTAATGTTGATTGTTCCACTCGAATATGTCAGTGGCTACTGTTGACTAAGGTAGTTCAGGAACTTGACTTAGCTGAAGTGGTTCTTTATGCAAATGTGGTTTAGTACTATTTCATACTGAACAAGAAGAAAATACTTTCAGTGTCTTGCTAGTCCATAATACTAGTTCTTTCACCCTTCTTTTGGTAGCTTTAGAACCTGGGTGACCACAATGCAAAATCTGAATGTATTCATGTTGTAAGGAAGCAGGAACAACAATTTTAGGACTTTGAAAATAATGCTATCTTCCATCAACATCTCATCTCTGTAAGGAAAGTAAGGTTGCACTTCTGGTGGTGCACTAGATTGTTTTGATGGCCATCCATCATTGATGTAGTGATTGAGCTTTTGCAAAACTGGATCAGTCTTTGTATGATCTCTTAGCTCACCAAGTCTTGTGGTAGAAAAATTACGCACTTCCATGACATCGAAGTCAAAATTCTCTGCATCAAGCTGTTCCATTATATTTCTGGGCGATCTAGATAAGGTATCAGCCAGATAAAAAAGTTTGCCTTTTGCATACACCATTTTGAGATTGTACTTTTGCAATTTAAGCATCATTCTTAATCAGAGGTTGGTGATCAGTTTCAATCTGAATAGCTTGACCATAGTTATAATCATGAAACTTGAAACATGCAAACACTATAGCCAAAAGTTCTTTCTCAATCTGAGCATACTGCATTTTAGTTTGGGTAAGTGTTCTAGATGCATAGGCTACTGGTTTACCCTCTTGAAGAATGACTGCACCTAGACCAAATCATAAAGCATCACAGGAAAGAGTTACTCGTTTGATGACATCATAGTATCTTAATGTAAGTGGAGTATTTTCTGCTTAAGGACTTCATATGCTTTCTGATGATGCTCTAGCCATGACCATGTACCATTCTAATGTGTTGACTCTCTCAAAGGCGCTGTCAACTCACTGAAGTCTTGTATAAACTTGCCTAAATAGCTGACCATACCAAGAAAATGTTTTAGAGCTTGTACATTATCTGGTGCTGGCATCTCAAGAATGGCTGCTTGCTTGGACGGGTCCAGTCTCAAGCCAATGCTAGTAAAAAAATGGCCTACATATGTAACTTCTGGTTGTCTGAATTTGCACTTTAGATGGTTGAGCTTCAAGTTCACTCCTCGTGCTCTGTCTATAACTCTCTTAAGAATTCTGTCATGTTCTGCTTCACCATTGCCTCAAATTAACAAATCATCTACTATTATGGCACAGGGATAACCTGAAAAAATTTGCTCCATTGCACTTATTTATTCCAAATGACATCCTGAGAAATCTGTATCTTCCAAATGGGGTACTGAATGTAGTCAGTAATGAAGATTTGCGATCGAGCATCACTTGCCAAAATGAACTTTTTGCATCTAAGACAGAAAAAACAGTGGCATTCGGTATTAGAGCTGTGACTTCCTCAACTGTACACATAGGATGATGAGGTCTTTTTAATGCTTTTATCAAATCTCTTGGGTCAATGTATATTCTGATTTCTTCTGAGCCGTTTTTGTGAGCTGCTACTATGGATGACACCCATTTGGTAGGTTCTGTAACTGGACAAATTACACCTTGCTACACTATTTTGTCCAACTGGGCTTTCACTTTATGCTGCATAGCTATCGGAACTTTTCTTGCTGGTCTGACCACTGGACTGATCTCTGGGTCTAACTTTATAGAATACGCAATGGGAAGTTTGCCCAGCTTTTCATCGAAAACAACAGCATACGCTGAAAAAATAGTGTTAGTGAAGCTGGAACTGGGACATGTGGTTATTTGATGAACTTCTTTGGTAAAAGAAAGTAGATTCATTATCAAACTGTCTCTGAGACTCAACAATGACTGCACAGGTCTTTGGACTACATAGAATAATAAACTATAGCAGTTCTTGGCCACATAACAAGATGTTACAAAGACATGCATCTAGAGCATTTCTCCCGTCTGCTGAAAATTGGCTTCATTCCAAGTCGGACTTTCCCAGTTAACAAATGTTAAATAAAATAAATAAATAACATGAAGCACTACTGAGCCTTCGGTTTGAATTTCTTCACCTCCAAAAGCAACACGTTTTGCACAACCGGTCACATTTTGTTGTTCACCAGCTCTCACTTTAGCAAAAGTAGCTGCTGACATAACATTACACTTTGAACCAGTGTCTGCTTTGAGCTCACTGGGTTTACCATTGATACAGCTGCCATGTGCTTAAGCCTGTTTCTGCCAGCCACATGTTGCATGCTGTCTACATTTGCTCTGGAGCCTGCTGAAACCATGCTCGTATCACTTGCAAGCATATTCATGTTCCTTTCTGTAACTTCATGGATTTGACAAATCCCAATAGCTTTGCTCAGCATTAAATCACTGTCACAGAGCAAAATCTTTCTCACAGCAGCACTATTAATACCACACACGAGCCTGTCCTTTATTAACTCACCTTTTAAATCACCAAACTTACATGTTTTAGTTTTGTTTTTCAGGTCAGTAATATAAGCTGCAAAAGTTTCTCTTTGCTTTTGATCTGTTGTGTAAAACAAATGCCTCTCTAATGTAACATTGGTCTGGGGGTTACACATCTCTCTGAACTTGCACTTCAAACACTCGGGATCTTCCCTTGATTCAGCCTGTACAATACTATGACAATTTTCCCCTTCACCTTCATGCACTCCCGGTGCATATACAAATGAACCCTCCCTTTCAATGGCCTCTGACCCTGCTAATTTTAGTAAAATGAATGCCCTGGTGAGTGCATCTTATCAGAATAAGCTGCTTGTATGAATCTATTGTACTCTTGCTCACATATTCTCCAGTTTTCTGCAATATTCTGATCAAATACAATTGGTAGTTGTTTTCAAAAGCCATCTGCCATATTAATGCATCTCAGTGAAGACTTTTGCCAAACACACACATATATACATATGCCAGAAATGTATGCCACTACTTGTAACTATGCCCAATAGCAGAACAAGGCTCTGTATAACTGAATTTTGTAAAATAAGTTTTCCGGGCACTGTAATATTCTTGAAATCACCTTACTGTAAAAGTCACTTATCATTAAAAGAAACATGTCAAATAACTGCACTGTGCAAATAAACTGGGCAGAAAAAGCTGAGAGTAAGAAATATTTTGAAGTAACTGCACTTTGCGAAGGAACAGTACACAGCACACTGAAATTTCCCCAAAATGACTGTACTTTGCTAAACAACTCTGTATAGTGCAAGAAACATTCTGTAATGGTTGCACTCTGCGAATAGACACACCCAGCACAAGAAACTTTTCGAAATAGCTGTGTTTGACTGCACTTTATGAAATAGTGACACTTTTCACATAAACTCTTCAGACTAAATGCACAGTAATAATAACACACTGTAAGCACTTTTACAGACTTTGATATACTTCGAATAACTCTAGTTATACCAATTAAAGCTCCAATCAATGCAAAGTAGCAGTTTATGCCAAAACACAGTAATTAACCAAAAAAATGCAGTCGCCTTGCTTTATTTAATTTTAATGTGCCCTTTTTTGCCCATTGTTATATTCATTTTCCTTATTTAATCTCTTTTCATGCCCATTATATTTCCTTGTGCTCGTTTTACTCTAAACATGTTCATTTCACAATTCTGAGTTATTTCTAGACCCCTTATGTGCTTTTCTGGTGCTAATTTTATCAAATATCTTAGTTTCAAACATTTTGTCTGATTAATAAGCTTTTTATGTTTCTTGTTTGCTTAATAAATGTTTTCCTGCTATTCATTTGCTTAGTAAAGCATTTTGTGCCCTTGTAATGCTCAGTTTTATCTTTTTTTATAAATAAATCATTCATGCAAGTTTTCATTACCTTTAGCTTGTTTCTGGCCCCTTTGTTTTCTCTTGGTTCACTTAGTTTGTCTTCACTGTTAACTCTGCACCTCATGGGTCTAAAAAAGCAGTCTCTGTATTCCCAGTTCTGGCACCATGTCACTCGTCTAGTCAGGATAAGGTAGACGAACATTTTGGGTTCTGTTCAAGCAGCTTTATTATGTACAAACACATTAGAAATGAAGCTAAATAACTTTAACTTATATACAAACTATCTGTCTCATACATAATGTTCACACTCTGGCTGTACTCACAAAATGGCACCAAAGCTAGCACGTGCCTGCAATGTATATCCACGTTCAGGTCTTAGAAATGCTTCTTAAAGGTACAACACACATATTATTCTACAGTATGTATTAAAATGCATTTTCTAAAGGATAAGAAGTTTGAAACCAAAATGTATGACATTATTTTCTAATTTCATTCCTCAGATCATCCCAGTGATTTGCCAGAAAACCAGATGAGAGGTTTGATGACACTGTGAGCTTGGAGCTGATTTATATCAAGAGCAAGGGACGGGTGAACTGGGAGTGATGATATATATAAGTAGCAGGGGGTTATAGGGGACGGGAGAGATGATACTGTATATAAAAGTACTAGGGTATGGGGGACTGGGGGAGATGATGTATATTAGCAGTGGGGAGTATAGGGGACAGGAGAGATGATATATAAAAGTACCAGGGGATGGGGGAACTGGGAGCGATAATGTATATAAGCAGCAGGGGGTATTGGGGACAGGACAGATGATATATAAAATTACTAGAGGTATAGGGGACTGGGGAGATAATATATAAAAATACCAGGGATATAGGGGACTGGGGAGATGATATATAAAAGTACTGTAAGCAGCAAGGGGAGTGGGGGGCTGAGGAGATGATATATTTGTATATATAAGTAGCAGGGTGTGTGGGAGAACAGAAGGAGTTGGCATCTATATCTATATCTTTATCTACAACTATATCAATATCTGTATCTATATCATCTCTCTATATATCAATAGTGAGATGATACAGATGCAGATATAGATGTAGATAGATAGGCAGATATATTTATTTATTTATAAATTAAATGAAACTATTGGAGTAGAAAAAGAAGAGGGAGAATTTACATTTTTATGGGGGGGGGTCATTCCTATCATTGCCTCCCAACCATTAGCTCTCTCATGACCTGACTGGGCAATTTGTTCCCTTGTGGCAAAGATTCAATATAGGGGACTATCATCCAAGCAGCCATCAGACTTTCCTGCTTAACCCTAACCCCAAGTCCCTGACACCAGCCTGACTGTTATACTCTGCAGTATCAGTAACCTGATACATGTGTGTGTCCATGCTTGGGCAGATCCCAGATACAATATGTAGCACTGCTTATTTGGGCATGTTCTTCCACAGTCCTTAATGCTCCTGCTCTGTCTCTGAGACTGTTGCATTAGACTGGTCTGCTTTCTCTCACCAAAGATGGGAGAGCTGGCAGTGTCCACTCCTTCCCATCCTCCCCAGTCAATTCCTTCAGTGCTCAAGTAACTAATTAATCCTACGTTATCTGGGACATGGTCAGGGTTTTATCTTTGTCTGTCTGTGCCATGGAAATAAACTCCAAAAGGTGCAGTGCATAAAATAAACCAATAAACTACATAAAAAACACACTGAAAAAGAGGGTCCCAGTGGATAAAAAAATTATCTTTAATGAAAAAAATAAATAAATAACCACAGTATTGAGTGCTTTTGTGTGCCATGAAAATGATGGAATCATTTGTAACTTGGAGGTTAGCATTAGCAATTGGACATCACAAAATTAAATTCACATAGTTCATAAATACTTTGCATATGCTCACAACCACTGACCTAAACTTTAGAGCAAAGCAAACAGTTTAAGATATATTAAAATATATAATCTTTAGAGATTATCTTGTAGTAGTCTTATTTGATGATAGATACTGCCACCCATTCTAATCTGTATCATAATTATTACAGACGTGTATAAAGGAAATAGTGAAATGCAAAGAATGGCCATGTATGTGCACTGCAGCATCAAATGTTTTCAGTGAGTGTCATTTTAATTCACACAAAAGGCCTTAGTCTTTTGTAAACCACACTACTGCATTTTCTCTCATCTTTGCAGCTTCTGAAAGTTATTTTGAGTAAAGGAACAAGTATACATACTTACTAAAATGGTTTTATTGTTTTCCTTTTTAACCATATGTGTGTGTAGTCAGCATGGTGTGCTCATATTATGACAAATATTCAGCAGTGATATTACTGTACCTTTTGGTACATGTGTACTACAAAAGGGCAATAAAACAAAGTCATATGGATCAAAGGTCATTTGTTGTTAAAGAAAGTCATAGTGGAGAACTGCAAAAATGGGAAGACCCTAAGTATGGCAGGGATTGACTATAAAAAAGCATTTGATAGTATCCCACATTCATGGATAAAAGACTGCTTAAAAATGTACAAGATACACCCTACACTGATCAACTACATTACAGTGACCATGAAACAGTGGCAGACCACTTTGAAATTAAGCCATGATAAAGGACAAATTATTATTTCAGGGATAAAAATTTAAAGGGGGATATTCCAGGGTGACTGTCAGTCACCGCTGCTATTCCGCCTTGCCCTTAACCCATTAAGCTGTTTACTTAACATCTTAGGCCATGGTTATAATTTGGCTCCTAGAAAACAGCAAAGTGTAAAGACTTCTCACTTCAGGAACTGAAAGCAGAACTGCAAGTTGTGAAAACTTTTTCAGTTGATATAAGAATGTCATTTGGTCTTGATAAATGTGCAAAAGCAACCTTTAAAGCAGGAAAACTGCAGCACCAAGAAATCATCAGTTTGGGGCAAGAATGTGATATAAAAGAACTTGAGCAACAGGGAGCCTGTATATATTTGGGAACTGATGAAGAATCAACAATAAAATGAACAAATGTGAATAAAACTCAATAAAGAATACTTTAGAAGACTTCAATTAATCCTGAAAACAGCGTTGACATCTGCGAACAAAATCCAAGCTATAAACCAATTTGCTCTTCGTGTCCTAACTTACAGTTTTGGAGTGATTGACTTGACACAAAATGTATTGGATAGATTAGATAGGAAAACAAGAAGGATACTTCATGCTCACCAAATGATTTATAAAAATCAGTGCATACCAAGATTATATATTCCCGGTTCTGAAGGAGGGGTGGGCCTCCTTGAAACTGATTACATGTATAGATCTGCAATCGTGGGACTCCACACATATCTGCTGACCTCACAAGACCCAAATGTACTGAAAGTTTTAAAACATGAGGAGAATAAATCTAAGATGACTTCCCTACTTATGCTAGCAGAAGCAGGAATGGAAATCAAATCACAAGCAGATAAAAATCAGGCAGCAATTGAATGTGGCAAAAAACAAAAGAAAGAATATAAGGTGAAGGACCAGATGAGAAGTCAAGAAATGTGGAAAATGCATATAGTTGCAAATATAAAAAACTTCTGGAAGAACCTTATGTTGATCAGGAAGGAATGGTTAAGGAGAGGCAAATTCAAACCAAGAGATGAAAGGTTAATATTGGCAGCACAAGATAGTGGGCTACATACACGTTGGTTTACAAAGTCCATTGAACATGTGGGAGAAACAGACAAATGTAGGTTTTGTAAAACAGAATTGGAAACAGTTGCACACCTTGTTGCTGGTTGAGGCATACTAATGGCAGAAGGACTGTATACTGAAAGGCATTATAATGTGTTAAGACTGTTGCACTGGGGATTGTGCAACCATTATGGTACTGAAGTGGCTGAAAAACACCATAAACATGAGCCACAAAGCATCGTAGAAAATGATGAAGTTTATATCACATGGGATCATCCATTACCAACAGTTCAAAAGATAGATGCTAGAAAATGGATATAGTGATCCAAGAAAAGAAGACAAAAATAGCGTTGATCATTGAAATCGCGACACCCAGTGACTACAGTGTCTTGTGTACAGAGAGACACAAAGTCATAAAATATCAGGATTTGCAGGCAGAAACAAGAACAATGTGGAAGAAAAATACCCAGGTAGTTCCAATAGTAGTAGGAGCAACGGGTCTTATAAAAAAGAATCTACAGTCATATTTAGATATGTTCCAGATACATGTAACTCTGTACGAATTGCAGGAGTCATTACTGGGCACATTGTGCGTGCTGCGAAGAGCAGTTCTGGCTGACATCAAAGACTGAAATAATACTAATTTCATGAACTTTAATCGTACTTTGACTTAGGAATGGGGTCCATTCTCATCCAGGTATTAGAAACCCAAAAGTTTTGGAGAAATTAAAAAAAGAAGAGAGGACCAGTTTATGTCTCAATGACTTAGAACCTTCTATTAAAACATTATGAACTACGTATATAATGCATTTCAGCAACTGTTAACTTGCACAACACCTATGCATTTAGTTTTTAGTCAATGCCTTTCACGTGGTGTGCATTTCTTTACATGCCCAGCACTTGTTCTTTGATAAGGAACTTGATGTAAACGTTTTTGCTTTCTTTTTTATGACTAGTTACAGAAGTATGTATATGACTTATATTTTACAATTAGAACACCTTTTACTAGATGTTTAAAAAAGCAGAAACACAAATTACCCTTGAGCTTTACATGGAATTTTTACTTTCTTAATTGTGCTGCTATAAACAACTTCTGAGGGTAGAAATGTACAATAATAGTGTAAGACAAATGAAGGACTGTTTTATCTAGGCACTCTGTCAACAATGTGCAATTATCTTCTACTCTGTGTTCCTTAAACTACATAATCAAGAAGGAGTTTAAAAGTGATATATAGTCACTGGATGTGACACTAGCAGATGGCATTTCCAGGACTGATGAGCATTACACTGTGAGATTATATTGTGTGCATAATGACTCGTTTTTTTTCTTTTACTTAATTAAAAGTAATGTATAATGAACCAATACTTTCCTGGAAGAAAGAACCCTCTAAGCAAAACATGGTATTCAGGAAATGAAGACTTCTGTAGGAGAATGTGCTACATATAAATGTGCACTGTAAACCTAACAAGTTTACACATAAAGTAAAAAAAAAATATGCTGGACTCTTAAAACACAGGAAATATAAACTGATTAAGCCATGAGTACTTGCATCAGTAATTTCCTTGCTGGTGAATTCACATGACCCTTTTAAACAATCACTCCATGATAAATGCAAAATGCGCCATTTGTTAGTAAAATGCAATCAAATGTTAACAGTAAGATTATAAAAGTGGCCCAGAACATTTTCTGTATAGATTTCAGATTATGGCCGTTAGTTTGTTGCATCATAAAACTACCATTTCCTATAAATAAGACAGTTTTCCAATGTTAGTTGGAAAATTAAATTTGGAGAATAAAAGAAAGTACTCTTTCATATTCAATAAAAGCAAACTTTTTTTAGAAAAAGCAGTTATATAAAATAAAACAGCATTCTTGCTTAAGCAAATGAACAAAATATTCCATGAAAGCTGTAGCAACTCTGCTACTGAAGCTCGTGATCTGTTGCCATAATTAGCTAACTGACCAGTGCATAGCCAGGATGTTTGACATTATACACCAACTTTCAGAATGTACCAGAATGTAGTCTCCCTCTCCCCAAAGTACAAACCTCACCACCAGTAACCAGGCATTTCAGTATACTTAACCATAAACCATGATAAATTCACATCTGAAAAATTAAATTCTTGCTAAAAATAAATAATTCATTAAAAAAGTGTACTCAGTGGCTTTACACAATAAAATTATCTAGTATCAAGTAATTGCTCTGGGATCCAGCCAGAGAGGGAAAGGGAAGGTTACCCACCCTTGAGAGGAAGCTGTATTTGTAAATACCACCTGGAAAATGTCTGGAAGTGCAGTTTTTGTGACTGAACTGCCTAGACAGTGTGAGTCCATCAAGGAGTATGCAACACTTCAGATGAGCATTGTAGGCATCTACCCTGGCTGAGTACAGCAGGCATTTTACCATGGTGACCGTAATGGTGGGGATGATAGCAGCATAAAAAAGTATTTTAATCCCCATTGAATAACTGCCACACTCCCTTACTCTCTCCTCCCTCTCTAGGGTTTTAATCCCCATTGAATAACTGCCACACTCCCTTACTCTCTCCTCCCTCTCTAGGTTTTTAATCCCCATTGAATAACTGCCACACTCCCTTACTCTCCTCCCTCTCTAGGTTTTTAATCCCCATTGAATAACTGCCACACTCCCTTACTCTCTCCTCCCTCTCTAGGTTTTTAATCCCCATTGAATAACTGCCACACTCCCTTACTCTCTCCTCCCTCTCTAGGTTTTTAATCCCCATTGAATAACTGCCACACTCCCTTACTCTCTCCTCCCTCTCTAGGTTTTAATCCCCATTGAATAACTGCCACACTCCCTTACTCTCTCCTCCCTCTCTAGGTTTTAATCCCCATTGAATAACTGCCACACTCCCTTACTCTCTCCTCCCTCTCTAGGTTTTTAATCCCCATTGAATAACTGCCACACTCCCTTACTCTCTCCTCCCTCTCTAGGTTTTTAATCCCCATTGAATAACTGCCATACTCCCTTACTCTCTCCTCCCTCTCTAGGTTTTAATCCCCATTGAATAACTGCCACACTCCCTTACTCTCTCCTCCCTCTCTAGGTTTTAATCCCCATTGAATAACTGCCACACTCCCTTACTCTCTCCTCCCTCTCTAGGTTTTAATCCCCATTGAATAACTGCCACACTCCCTTACTCTCTCCTCCCTCTCTAGGTTTTTAATCCCCATTGAATAACTGCCACACTCCCTTACTCTCTCCTCCCTCTCTAGGTTTTTAATCCCCATTGAATAACTGCCACACTCCCTTACTCTCTCCTCCCTCTCTAGGTTTTAATCCCCATTGAATAACTGCCACACTCCCTTACTCTCTCCTCCCTCTCTAGGTTTTAATCCCCATTGAATAACTGCCACACTCCCTTACTCTCTCCTCCCTCTCTAGGTTTTAATCCCCATTGAATAACTGCCACACTCCCTTACTCTCTCCTCCCTCTCTAGGTTTTTAATCCCCATTGAATAACTGCCACACTCCCTTACTCTCTCCTCCCTCTCTAGGTTTTTAATCCCCATTGAATAACTGCCACACTCCCTTACTCTCTCCTCCCTCTCTAGGTTTTAATCCCCATTGAATAACTGCCACACTCCCTTACTCTCTCCTCCCTCTCTAGGTTTTTAATCCCCATTGAATAACTGCCACACTCCCTTACTCTCTCCTCCCTCTCTAGGTTTTTAATCCCCATTGAATAACTGCCACACTCCCTTACTCTCTCCTCCCTCTCTAGGTGTCTTAGTGCCTAAAAAAGAGGCAAGACAATAAATGAGCTAATACGGGATTAAGGTTAGATGGCACATGTCATCTAACAGACAAGGGAAAGTGAAACTCATGATAAATGACACTAAACTGAACTAATAAACTTGGTAGTCTTTGTACCAAAAAATCGAGCCCTCCAGACAGAAGCAGTAGCAGATGTAAATGGGTAATTACTAGAAAATGAAAATGTAATAATAATCAAGTTTCATCTGCCATAAAACCAACTTCTGTTATTAAAAAATAAATGGCCAGGAAATTCATCACAGAATGAATCATATATATCTCTGTGGCTTGCTTGATAGGATTGAGGATCATGCATTATAAACTTTCCTGCTAGTAACCAGCTCCAGTGCTATACAGGGATAAAGTACTGCCTATGGTCCACATGACCTGAGTTTGGTTAGCTGCTCATGTGCCTGATGGAACTGGTAGGGGGTATGAGCATGCCCATCCTCTGGGAAGGCAAGGTAAAGCTGCCTGTGCACTGCCACATCCCTTGGAGAAGGGGCTGCAAAGGAAAATGCACAGCCTGGAGCAGGTATTGTACTCACCAAGATGCTGCCTGGTTGTAGCCCTCAATGTGGGTGTGCAGTCACATAACAAAGGCATTGTGGGCCCTTGCAGTGATGCAGATCACATCTATCTATCTATCTATCTATCTATCTATCTATCTATCTATCTATCTATCTATCTATTTATCTATCTATCGTTGACTGGGCTAGGCTCACTAGGCTAGTGACATTTTTCAGTGGAATTCTGAGGGGATATTTACACTAGGGAAAATTTAGCCAGAGCATAGGGGAACTACTCTTTGGTGCTGAAGGATTTTTTTCACCCACTTGAGCTGCCACCAACTCAAGCAGAAGGGACCTCAGTTTAATGTCTCATCCAAAGAATGACACCCTCAGGAGTGCAGCACCCCCTAATGTTGCACTGCAATGCAATCACATGCCCAACTGCCTCAAGTTAGGCCACTGTAAAACATTCTCATTCAAGGATGCCGGCAAAGGCATAAAGTACCTTCGCAACTGCCTATACGATGATACTCTCCCGACAATTCTTACCCTGCTCCCAGATGAAACTTACAGCTAAGTGACTGAGTGAACTATGTGCAACTGGGTTGATTTGATGGTTGGGAAACACTATGGACCAAAATCACATAGATTCTTGGAGGTATTTCCAAAAGGAGTACCTCTATATGTGGTCACATATATCCAGAAAGAATGTGTTTATTTATGTTTGTTGCCAAATCCCGTCTCCCAGGAAAAGTGCATAGGGAAATTGTTGTTTTGTTTACTGTCATACCACGTAAAGCATGATGTTGGGCAATTTGTGATCTTTCTCACATACGAAACATTGGGTAAAACTGTTTTTGGTAGATAATACCTTATCTGTTATATATTTTCAACATGAGAAAACTGGTTTAAACTGCTAAATGGCTGAAGGCAAAAAACTTGAAATCATAATTACCTAACCCTTCAAGGAGCCATATTTTTTTCTGTATTCTAGCCTCAGACAATTCAACAGTATTAAAAAATGATTGATTGCCGGCAAAAGCTAGGCCTGATAACAGACTCAATGGGAGTTGCAGGCAGAAGAGGGTACACCCTGACAGATGTCTACACCCCCAAAGATTAAAAATCTTAGCAAAAACAAGTGCAGTTCATAGGTTCATAGGCACTTGTTGTCCCTATCCATGAGGGACAAGGGTGCTAAACTAGGGGAGAATTTGCAGTTACCCATTCATTCATCCAGGTTACGTTTGAATGGTGTAAGAGAAGTACTTTGTTTTATGTGGAGGGGAAGACGATTCCAAAGAAGTGATATTCTGAGTAATACATAATCTATCTTTCCAACATGTTCTATTTATGTTGCAAAAGAGGTTGAGATGTCCTGAGCAGGTGCTTATGTCCCCACTGGCCTTGTGATTGTGCAGTAGCTCTGACAGTTTATTTATTTTTCAGAATACAAAGTCTTCAGATAATAAGCCCCATATGGTTAGTGATGAGGAATAACTGTAGATGTTTAGTTCAGTTATTTAATAATGTGTGCACATACAAACAGATCAGACTTTATGAAAAATAACTATAAATCTTGGAGAACTAAGGATAAATATGTGAACAAAAAATCATAACACTGCACCTAAATCATAGCAGCTAACTGTATGCAACCTACTCTCTATGTGGTAGCCTCAATGGAGCATCACAGATCAACAAAACAAAGAATGTCAATATAGAGACTAAACCACTGACTGCATGCAAGTAGGAACTGTGGATTCATATGCAAATTTGCTGTTGTTCTAGTTTGCAAGAAACACAGAATTCGGTAAATACATGCTAATTCAAAATAGACTAAATAAATTACATTGATTCACAGTTCACAAAAATCTTTAACTTGCTTCACAACTAAAACAAAACTCTAGTTAGAATTTTCATAATGTTCTTATTGGTGGTTAGGTTATATGATATTGATAGTCTAATAAAATATCTTAAATGTGCAACATGAACAAGAATTGTTTTAATGTGTAGCTAGAATACAGATCACATTTAAGTGGCAACTAATTCTTATGCTTCTGGATTTCTTCTTTTTGGGGAGCTGTGTGGGGCAGCTCTGCTTTTCAGTGTATGTCACTGCCATAAATAGCAAGCTCCTTACACCCCTGATTGGGAGCTTTTAACTTCATACTCTTGCCACTTACACATGCTAACCCTAAGACTGCTGTACCTTAGAGTACGAGGAATAACGTGTCATGTCTCACGCTCGGAATTTGTATAGATATATATATATATATATATATATATATATATATATATATATATATATATATATATATATACAACCCCCATTTACAGCTAAATTCTTGCTGTTCTAATGATTGCAATTAAAATCATTGGAATTTCAATGGTTACCTGCTAAAATACATTCTCAACCTAATTTCTATCATTTTTGTAATATGGCTTAGTTTCTTTCTTGGGCTAGAAGGTATGGGTCAGCAATCACAAATGGAGAGAGTATTTAGATTTATTCCATGTCTGATGTGATGATGCAGTGTAAAAAGACTGAAATATGATCATCATGCTTGTTATTGTACTACTGAGTATCAAAGGGCATTTTATCCTGATGTATTTTTATTTCATACATCGGCATCTTTTAACTACGCTCAAATGTATTTCACCATATGCTCTGACTGCTGCCCCAGTATCTCATTAGTGTCACGCCATCAGTGGAAGTCACTGATTTCTCTAATGGCCAGGAGACTGTTGGGAGAAACAGTGTCTTTCACCAAATATTGAGAGTTATGAGAGCATTAAGCTGGTGGTTACAGCTTCCCTGTACTTTGGGAAGGGTGAAGAACACAATGCTGATGTACTGTATTGGGTGTGTGCTACTATATGTGCTTGGTAAAAAGTATAACTGTTGTTCCCAGGACTGGGACCCCCTCCTTCATGTAAAGGACCATTGTTTCCCCTTGCCTTGGACTCCACTTCCATTTAACAGTGAGAGGGCAGAAACAGGTCTCTCAGTCCCCCTCCACCCAGGTGGCTTCTGCAATGATGAGTCTGACTTAGCTGAATCTGGATCACAGGTCACACATGAGGCTCTGTGCCTCTATGCCATTAAGTCAGCTTATAGAATTTGAGTCTTAAAGATCCATGTTTTTGTTATTTATCAAGACGTTCTAATTATACCCTTCATATATAATTCATGTTATAAATTATTGATTATAGACTGAATGGAATAACAAAATACAATACAAGTTCAAACATTTATGAACAAACTTTGTGTACTGTATTGTTACTGTGGTCTTGAATTGAAACTTTATCCAAAATTTCTAATATCAACACATTTAAAATGCTTATCAGAATATTCTTTGTCAGTTTCATCTCATAGGGATGGCTGTGATAAGAAAGGAGCTTACATTGACTGCAGATAAGCTGAACCTGATAGTATCAACCATATGGAACATTCTGTGTAGCAATAAGTTAGAGTAATTCAGCAAAATGCTTCCTGGGTCCCATCATCCACTACAAAGCAGCAAAGAATAGTTTAGTGATTCTCCACCAAGTGTGAATATGTCAGTGCAAGGAAGGAACACCCAAAGCATACAGAAGTTCAAGGAGTCAAGAAAAAATGTTCAAAAACAAGGTCAACCGATAAAGGGGTTGCAGTATCAGTTGCTAAAATACAGTGCATTATGGGACAAGGCTTTGCACGCTGTCAGTACTACTGGGTTAAATATTCACAATAAATAAGTGCTGTCAGTTATGATTAATAGTTTTTTTTTTCCCTGCAGGCTGAGTTTAGGCTACAAGATACATAAAGTAGAAGGAATGACTAAGACAGAGTATTAGGACATCTAGCGCTGAGCAAAGGGTTAACCTGGGTAGCATTTAATGCTGCTAAGTGATAAGCTAATGATTGGATTGCTATAACTGGCTTCATAGGTCTACATGACAGGACTCACCCCTGGACTCGAAGGATAAGATAACGTCTTCATTTAACTGTGCCTTCTCTGAGGATGCCTCTGCTACCCAGAATTCTGTCTGTACAGGTATGAGAAAATCCAATAACTACCCAAAATTTAGAACACTTCTCAAACAACATCTAATGTATTTCTACAGATGCTTATGTTTCAGTGACCACAGCATGGAGGTTAGTTTGCTACCATTTTGACTCCACTCACTTTCTTGCTACCATTTTGACTCCACTCACTTTCTTATATGACCCCACTATTAGCTTACACACAGCACTAACAATACTGCTACAGATCCTTTTGTACATACAGTATATGTGCAGTCTTGCTGTACTCTCAGCAAATTAATCATACCAAATGCTGTTATTAGTGTACAAACTTTTTGCCCTGCATTTTATATTCATCTTATCTCATTCTAGAGGTTTTGCATCTTTCTGTATTACTTAAATGTTGAATTTGGTTTAGGGTACTTTGTACAAAGCAGCTATTGTTTACCCTGCTAATAATATACTGCTTTTCTATACCGCTTGTCACTTTTGATGTCTTCTGCCTTTTGGCTTGTGTCCTGACTGAAAATTGTGCGCTGGTGTAGAAGGATAAAATCCTGACTATGGCCCAGGCACTCCCAGTTTGATGAGCAGTTCAGACACATGATGGAACCAGCAGTGTAGATGGATAAAATCCTGACTATGGCCCAGGCACTCCCAGTTTGATGAGCAGTTCAGATGCTTGATGGAACCAGCAGTGCAGAAGGATAAAATCCTGACTATGGCCCAGGCACTCCAAGTTTGATGAGCAATTCAGATGCTTGGTGGAACCAGCAGAGGATGAGTATGACCATCCTAAGGGTAGGGCAAGGCAGACCACTACAAATAAAATAATCTCTTGGAAGTGGAGCAGCATATTGTATGCATCCTGGGGGAGGGGGCTTTCAATCTTGTAAGCCACGTTATACTGGTAGCCTTATTAATGAGTACACAGGAGTGTGAACTTGTAGGCAGAGGGCATTGGGGTTCCCTGCAATAACAAGAGTAACTGATCCCCTCAATCATGGGGCAGGGTTATGCCATCCTCATAGCCAGGGTGTCAGTAAGGGCACAAACAATTTTAATGGCTGCCTGAATAACAGTCCCTCCAAACATCCCTTGCCTCCATGGTTCTGGGGAGTTTCCACCATAGAAGAATAAATAGGCTTGGTTATGGGCAGGGGAGGTTTAATGGTCAACAAGCACAGGGCAAAAATAACACAGAAAAAAATTAAATAGCCAAATGGTGGCTTAACATTAGAGGTCTAGAGCCACTGGCCTTGTTACTCTGATCAGAGTCAGATAGCCTTGAATCTTTAATTAAGCAATATTGACCAGCTAACCCACAGACCTTCTGTACATGTGGGAGGGACTAAAGTGGTGCAGGGAATACCGGTGCCTGTGGCTGCTAATACCCTGTATGCAAGGGGCAGGTATAATGGGCTTTATAAATAGTTTGCTTTTAATTCTCATTGCAGAATATAAAAGGTGTCCTTATTTATGCTGCTTTTCCACTGCAGCAGATGAATGAAGCACCATTATGTTTCAAAAGCTGCCTCAAACAGGCATCCTAAATCAAAAGCAGTGATGACTTGGGATTACAAGCCCCCTCCCCTCAGAAACTGAAAAAAAAGGCATTTTAAATGTAATCGGAAAATCAGAATATAAGTGTTTAGCCTTGGCCACTATAAAAAGGCTTTTATGAACTAATGTAGGAACAAACTCTATTAATCATATATGTAAGTCCATCTGTCAACAATAGTATATACATGTACTGCTGTTTTTAATATTTTTACAACTTTACTTAGGAGAAGTTTTCCAAAACAGTTCTGTAGAATACATGACTGCTTTACAAATCACTGATTGAGTTGATTTAATTATTTAAAATAATTTGGGCCCTCCTAAGCAGTCCTCTTATCATTGTGTTGTGTCAAAGAGATCAATAGTAATTTTACCATGATAATGTCTGAATGATCCAAATACCGACGTTAACAATGTCAACCACAAAAGGCCAATTTTGCAAACATCGGCACACTACTGCTCATGTGCCAAGGAAAAATCTCAGTGCATGCAAAACAAAAGTTGAAAAATAGCATCAAACATAATTTTTGCAGGGAACAAGCCCTCCTCACACCCATTTCTAATTAAATATACTAACTTCAAGCTTGCATAATGTTAGAGAAAGGCATATTTCTCAACCGAGAAAACTGGCTGATCTTGCACTCTTGCACACCTTTTGATCATCCATGAGCTGAATAAATTTTGTCAACTAAACAGATGTCAAACAAAGGGGGAGCCGACAATATTCAGTTTATATATATATATATATATATATATATATATATATATATATATATGGATGTACTTTTGAAGAACGAAAGTTCACTACTTCGAACTTCAAAAGTACACCCACACTAACGTGCACTTCTCGTGAACCCTCTACACCGAGTGGGCTAGCAGTCACAGACCTTAGGGTTAGGGCACGGGTTAGGGTAAGGGATAGTTAGTAGGGCTATCCCCTTACCTTGACCCGAGCCCTAACCCTAAGGTCCGTGACTATTGCACGACAGTGGAGGATATTCCTAATCGGGCTATGTCCTCTACTATGGTGTGATAGTCACAGACCTTAGGGTTAGGGCACAGGTTAGGGTAAGGGGATAGTTACTAGGGCTATCCCCTTACCTTGACCTGAGCCCTAACCCTAAGGTCCATGACTATCGCATCACAGTGGAGGACATAGCCCATTTTTCAATGTCCTCCATTGTGGTGCGGTAGGTTCGGACTAGTGAGCTTAAGCGAAACTGCACTTTCATTAAAGTGCACTTTCGCTTAAGTGGGGATGTACTTTCCTATTTCGAAAAAATGAATTTTCGTTGTAGGAAAGTACACCCATATATATATATATATATATATATATATATATATATATACTTGGCGTTTGTCAAAATCTGCTGCCAATCATTAGTGCATTAGTGGACCGGAGTTCCGCTGTGGTGACCCCTAACCGGGAAAAGCCGAAAGACAACAACATACATCTACAAATAGATAAATATACATAGATGTATGAATGTGTGTGTATGTATGTATATATATATATATATATATATATAGAGAGAGAGAGAGAGAGAGAGATCTGTTTCACTTGACCTAAAAGTCATTTGACTGACACCCATTTGACCGACACCCTACTGACTTAAATTTCATTTGACTGACAACTCATTTGTCTGATTCCCATTTTACCGACAGTTAAGACATAGACTTGTTGTGGGTCTTCCTTCACCTGTGACTTGCTTGTGATAAAAAGAATTACTGTAACTTACAGTGCTTATTATTAGAATTGCGATAGTCATGTAGAAAGTAGTGTTGTAGTGTTTCTAAATGTGGGTTTGTCTCTTTACATTTTTATGTGAAGTATCTAAAGTAATTTGGCAAATGTTTTTTGCATTCCCAGCAGTAGTGGCAGTGTGTAGAGTACTGTAAGGCAAGTTAAAGTTATATGCCCTTTTCCTCACTGTAGTGCGATCCTAGAGTTAGTATATATAATTAGGGCAAGCCCCCACATTGGAGTGTGTGGGGAGCATAGCCCCCCAGCTAGTTTGGTTGTACATTGTCCTGTTTCTGTTAAGAAGTAAGTAGTTTTAAGTTCTGAAAAGGGTTAACTGTTGGTGTTCTAAGTGTGCTTGTCTATGGTTTAAGATTTAGTATGTTGAAATTCAGCTTTGTAAGCTGTCGGTGAAATGGGAGTCAGTCAGATGAGTTGTCAGTCAAATGAACTTTAGGTCAATTGGGTGTCGGTCAAATGAGTGTCAGTCGAATGAGTTTTAGGTCAAGTGAAGTAGAGCCAGATATATATATATATATATATATATATATATGAGATCTGTAGATATAAATATAGTTAACATGAACAATCCTCTCAAACAGTTAATCCTGTCATGTCAGTTCAGTTCACTGGTAATAATTTGTCAACCACAATGATGTGTAGAGAAAAGAAAACAGATCTGGCATAAACCTTAAGCCAACATGGTATGTTATAGTCAGTCTTCTGAAAGCCTTTTCACTACAGCTTGAGTAAACAATCAACTTCTAATTCACATCATATTATATTAATGAATATGCTAATCATTTTCTGCTATCCAGGTTTAAATTTACACAGAAGGAGTACAGTATAGCTAGGCATTGAAAATAATAATATTTTATTTTACTGTGTTGTTTAACTAGAGATGTGTTGCTTTACTGCACTTTCTTACTCAAATACATTATATTTTCTGCTTTACTGCTGTACACCCTATACATTGTACACTTCTGTAACTTCTCATCATACTATGCCACGATATACTATTGTTTGCTTGCCCTATTAATTTGTACTCATCTCTGACTTCTGTATTTTTATCATGTATGTGGAGCTTTTGTATTTTGTATTTGTTGAGATTGTCAGCTTTTCTCCCTGGGTCTCTGCTGAAAACAGGCACCTGATTGTCCAGTCAGACCAACCCGGTAATCAAATATAAACTAATTAAATAAATAAATAAAGATCCAACATGATAAAACAAGTGTAGAAGGGCCATTCAATATTATTACTTACTGAATAAATCTCTTAAAATGTCAGAGAGAGTTGTGTTTTGCTCATAGTTATTTTTCGGTTGTAACTATTGACCAAAGAACAAAATCCTGTTTTAATGTAGACATAGCAGAATCTGTACTGTCTCCCATATATCATCTGTGAAAGCTATCACAGATGTTTGCAATGTTTCATAATTAATACTGTTCATAATAACTACCTGGAATAGCATGTGACCCAGTACAAATCCTTGTGGAATATTCTTCTCCGTAAGCTTCAAGTCCAGTTTTAGCAACATTTGGTCTGTAAACTAATTAAGACAATATCTATCTCAGAGAGGGATTCTAGTCATAGCATCATAGGATCATAGAAAGGAAGCCCTGAGGCCCTTATAAGCCTAGCCAAGAGTTTAGCCCATGTTTAAACAAGTCAGCACCCGATACCCTTGTCCAGCAGGGACACGGGTGGAAACACGGGGATATATTTTCTGTTTCCCATTCAGTTATCCAGGTTACACTTAAAAAGGGGTAAAGAGGTACTCTGCTTGATGTGGAGAAGAAGTCTATTCCACAGATGGGAGAGTCTCCGGGACACAAATCTTTCCCACCAGCAAGTCCTATTGATGTCTTAGACCAGGATGAGGCTGTGCATGTGGGTTATTTGAATGGAGCTTGACTTGCAGATATGCAGCACTCCCATCAACGTGGGGTCTCAGATCACCTTGTATGTCAAACAGAGGTCACCTCTGAGGAGTCTGTTTGAAACTGAGTAGAGGGATAAGGCTTTTTCCATATCTGTGTATGGTAGATTTTTGAGGCCCTGGATTTTCCTGATGAGGAACCTCTGTGGTCTCTCTAACTGCTGCATGTGATTTGCTAGGTACATGCCGAATGGGGCATTGTACTCAATAATGGGCCTTATAAGGGAAGAATACAGAGATGTTATGACCTCCTTGTCCCTGGATGAGATACCCTTACTTATGAGGTGGGCCATGCAGAAAGCTTTCCATACAGTAGAAGGAACATGGTAGTCAAAAGTCAGGTTAGTATCAACGAAGGTGCCCAAATCCCTCACAACTGACTGCATGCTTAGGACATTGTTATTAATGTGATAATTTGTGGGGATGTTACTCTCCCCAAAGGGGAAGATGGTGCATTTTTGTTATTCAGCTTGAGGCCATGTTTCTGGCACCAGTCATTTGTTTGGGTGAAACCCTCTTGAAGGATATCCATATCACTAGGGGAACTGATGACAATGCCCAGCTTGCAGTCATTTGCAAACTTGGTCAGCCATAGCCCACTGGTTTTGGCCTGCACCTTAGAAAAGTATATCCCAAATAACAGAGGCCCCACAACGGAACCCTGGGGTATGCCGCTCGTTACGGGTCTACTAATTGAGGTGGCTTCCCCTATTTTGCCTAGGTGGGTTCTATCAGTTAGCCAGTTAGCTACCCATCTGGTAACATACAGATTGATGTCTAGCTGAGAGAGTTTATCGATTATGCCTGAGTGGGCAATAATGTCAAAGGCTTTGGCCAGGTTAAGGTAGGCGGTGTCCACCATCTTCCCTTTGTCCATGGCTTTAATGACTGTCTCAAAGAAGTCAACCAGATTTAACAGACATGATCTCCCCTTGATGAAGCCAAACTGTGTGGGATCAAGTGTTTGGAAGTTGGCAATGTCCTTGTTAATGAGGTCCATGATAATCCGCTCCATGGCCTTGCAGATCCGGCTAGTAAGGCTGAGGGGGTCTATAATTTCCCAGATTGGCGGACGCTTCACCTTTGTGCAAAGGAATGACAGTGGCCATCCTTGACTGAGCTGGGACAAAGCTGGTACTCAGGTTTGGTTGAATAGGGCACCTTATGGTGCTGCAAGTTCATGCCTGAGTTCATGTAGGATGCAGCCTGGGATGTTATCATGTCCCATGGAGGCTGTATTTTTTGCCTTTGAGAGAGCACTAGCACAAAATTATATAATTATATCAACTAACAGTGACTACACAAAACAGTGACCCTCAAATAACCAAACACAAAACAGGAATACATGTCAAACACATTAAACTGAACACTACTAACAGCAAATAAAAAAAAACAATGACTGCTTCTATCCTGGTAAAAAATCCCCAAGACAGTAAACCCTGACTATTAAACCCTGAACAGATGTCTGCATAGTGGTACTATTAGAAATTTTAGTAACATAATGTGTGGAGTGGAGTCAAAGGCAGGATAGGATTAATACATATGATCAATATTTCTTTTCTCTACATATATTTTTGAGTAAATTTCTCTTGAATTGTCACAATTTTCAAGACATGTATTTTTATATACTGTTTTAGCATTCATTCTTATATCTCACCTACTTACAACAGTGTCTAACAAATGGGGCTTTACTTGTAGTTTTTAACCTAAAGCTATACAAAGGAGTCATATTCTTAACTGATTATCTTAAAAGAGTATTATAATAACCACTTTTTCTTTAATAATTATAGCACCTAAAATATAGTCCTCCATCTCACTGCAAATGGATTTCTTAGTAAGATGTTTAAAGTTTCTCCAGTGCAGGCAGTGTTTTTTGACTTGGGATTTTAGTTAGCACAATTTCTGTCCTGACTGCTAAAAGATCAATGATAATATAGAATGGAAGAATACATTTACTATAATCTATCTCACTATGGAAATTAAAACAGAAGTAGACAAAAATCGGACAGCAACTGAATGTGCCAAAAAAACAAAAGAAAGAATATAAAGGGAAGGATCATATGAGAAGTAGGAAATGTGGAAAAGGCATAAATATAGATATGATGTTGGTAATTTTCTTTCCATTCATCACTGATGGTTCGGTTCCAAGCCCTCGGAACCGAGTCAGCCTTTTTACCAAGCTCATGCCAGCCAAAAAAATTCTCGAGCTAAGTCTCTACCCAGAATGCCCTTCTCCCTGTTACCTCAGATCTTGTTTGCCACGTAGCCGTAAAACTGCATTTCAGCCGTGCTCTCAGCTAAGTGAAACTTTTTTTTATATTTGTGTGAAAATTTTTGATATCTTCATATTTTATTAAGTGATTTGTTTTTCTAGTGTCTTTTCTTCTGTCTGACCTTGGTTTTTCCTCTCTACACTTTCAAGTACCATTGTTAGTACGGCCTTCCCCCCTTACCCTTGTGGTATTTCTTCAATACCATAGTTGGTATTGTTTAAACTATTAGCTGTCATTTATTCAGGTGTTTCCTTTCCTTTCTCTGTCATACCAGTGTATTGTTATATTTGTGACTTTTTTAAAAGGCGTTCACTTTGATATAGTTGGATTATACATTTGCCCTGTGGTGTTTTTTCTCTATCAAGATGTCGGATAAGAAGGGTCCTTCAGGTTTTAAGCATTGTACTTCATGTAAGGGCAAGTTACCTAACAGTGATTTTTAACGATGACTGTGTATACTGTTTGAGAGTGTCCCACCTTTCGGTGCAACCTCCATGTGACATTTGTCAGAGTTTCAGTCAACGCACTCTCAATGAGTGCAAAAATAAACCCATTCTGAAAGGGTTACTCAAGTCTCCCTTCTCAGAGGCCATTTCTGTGATGGAGGTCTCAACCTCTCCTTCTAAGGACAAAAAGAGATCCCAGTCTGTTCCTTCTTCACCATCGGGTGATCAGAGCAAGCCTGGGAGATCAAAGGTCCCAAAGTTATCTTTGGAGCATAAATCAGCCCCCTCGGCTCTATCTTCTTCAGCTCCGACCATCTCAAATCCATTGATACCGGTGCCCGTTTCGGCACCGGTCCTGCCTCCAGCACCAATCATAGACCTTACTACGTCTATTTCAACTTCACCACTTGTGGCCACTTTGGCTCAGGGCACACCTTTGACTACATCATTAGTTTCCATTTTGGAAGCGACCGTTTCAGCTCCGAGTGCCACTTCTGCACCAAGTGTTATACCGACCTCAAGGATTTGACCCCTTTACTTCCGGTCTCAAAACTAGAGACTTCAGTGCTGGCAGACCTTGCACCACGGACCCAAAACTCCCCCTCCATAGATCCATTTCTGGGTCAAGCATATAGCCCCTTCATCGAATGTCCTAACTCCCCGTCCAGAGTATCCACTAGATCCACCAGGAGCCTTTCTGAACATGACATGGTGCATCTTGTAGATCAGCTGTTGTTAGCCAGGGGTATCCCCTCACTTTCTAAGAGCCATCCACTTGCAGGACTTGGGTTGCCTTATCCACTGACTCCATCTTACACTCCTCCTTTGGCCAACTTGGTTCCTAAGCCTTCTGCTCTGACATCTTTCTTGGAACCCATCACCTCGGCTCCTATGGTGCATCTCATGCAGGCTCCAAGTTTTTCCTTTGGTCTTTGGTTCCCACTGAACTGATCCTTCTTCAATCTGGGGATTAGGGAATGGGCACATCAGCCTGGGACATGGAGACACCTCTCTCCTTGGTTCCATCCTCAGTGCCGATAGCCACATCCACGCTGATCCTGCTTGATGCTCCATCTGTGGGGGTGGGTTCATCAGAGCTGGGTGTGACCCTGGTCCTGAGGTATTCTTTCCCGGTTCTGGGCTCCCATCCCTCTTCGGGTGGGCCTGCCTTCTGCGTGATGGATAGGGCTCTTGCTTCTGGCAGCATTCCTTCAATTTCAGAACCCCAGTTTTCACCCCCCTGAGCTACAGCTGTCACAGACCACCCCCCTCCCTGGACACTGGGCAGAGAAGCCACAGGACATTCCAGTTCAGGGTACCCATTCTTCTGATTCCTCCTCAGAGACCCCCACTGAAGAGCCCTTTCAAAAGAAGACATGCAAGAGGAAGCACATGGACTCACCTAAGGAGTCCTTAATGGAAGACACAGATTATGATGATGGTAAAGGGTCACCATGGTCACCTCCTGATGATGTCTCCTTCGGAGACATCCTGGAAATGTTAAAGCAGAGAGGTGACTGGAAGCCCTACAACCCTTCTTCTGAAGAGTCCGTGTTCCTGCAGGATTTTCACACCTGGCCTTCTACCTGTTGTGATACCCCACCTGCTGATGAGCTCATCCAGCTCGTCATGCAGCCCACTTGGAAGAACCCTGATTCCATTGAGGCGACCCCTTGGAGACCAGACAAACTTATTTTCCCTCCCGAGGAGAACCCACATTGGTCCAAAGGATTACCAGTTGATGCTATGGTGGCGGCGGCGGCGGCCACGAAAAATGACTTGGCTGAGGAAAGTCCCACTGTCCACCTGCCTAACAGGGAGTCCCTGGTGGTGGACAGACTTGGGAAGCATGTTTTTGCATCAGGGACCTTTGCCATACAGTCCCTGAATTATTTGGCACATTTTACGAGGCTCCAGAGGGACTTGATCTCCGAACTCTCTGGGACACTCGCAGGACAGTTGTCTGATGAGGTCAGGGACAAAGTGGCCTTACAGCTCGCAACCCTGGAATCAATATCCAACTCATCCATGAGGTTGCTGTCACATGCAACCAAAGGGGCAGCTAGAGCAGTGGGTTCGGGCATTTTTATGAGGTGTCATGCCTGGATGCGCATTTGTGACCTGGCAGAACCCTTCAAGTCTTCCTTTCTGAATGCTCCCATCAAAGCTTTGTCCCTTTTTGGCTCCAAAGTGAAGGACACACTAGCCAGGTGTGAGCAAGATGGAAAGACACTGTCTGCCATAGGCCTATGGTTTTCCAACCCTCAACGTACCTTCTCCAGGAATCAGAGGAGTGCAAAGATGTGGCATAAGAAATCTCAGGGTCCCTTCTATGCCGCACATGGTGATGATACTCCCAGAGGCAGAGGGGGTAACAATTCCAGAAGATGCCCCTATAGAGGAAGAGGGGGTCCTCATAATCAGGGCTCTAGGGATTCCTTCTCTGGACAGCCTTATCAGCGCTTCTGAGTAGCAGCCCAATTGCTTACCTCTGGAAGCAGTTGGGGGTCATTTCTCTCTGCACCAAGCTCCCTGGCAATCCATCACCACCAATCGTTGGGTGCAGAGCATTATCACCAGAGGTTACACCATTCCCTTTTGTTGTCAGCTAAATTTCCCAAGAAAACTTCCTGACCTTCCACCCAGTCAAAGGGAAGAAGCAGCTTCAGAGATTACAAAGCTGACTCAAAAAAGAGTCATCCAACCAGTCCCACCAGACCAGCGTGGATCCGGATTTTACCTGAGATTCTTTTTGGTGCCAAAAAAGACAGGGGACTGGAGACCCATTTTGGATCTCAGCAGCTTAAACAAGTCTGTCACTCAAACCAAATTCCGGATGGTCATGGTTCAGTCCATTCTCCCCCTTTTAAGAGAAGGTAATTGCTCTATAGATCTCCGGGATGCATATTACCACATCAAGATGGACAGATGCTCCAGGAGTCTGCTTTACTTCTGACTAGGAGCCAGTCATTATCAATTCCGTGCCCTAAAGAGGGGAAGTACTAATATCTTGGAAGAAAGCTGACCAATCAGACCCAGCTTCATATAGGCTCATTTCTATTTTAAACCATGATTATAAAGTGTTTATGTCAATAATGGCTAAAAGAATGGCGAAAGTGTTGCCAAAATTGATAGATATATATCAGTGTGGTTTTGTGGAGGGGAGGCAAATATTTGACAACATTAATAGAAGCATGATAATCCAAATGAAACAAAACATAAGAAAATACTGCTGCTGTTGGTGGGTCTTTATGCAAAGACAGCATTTGACAGAGTAAGCTGGGATTTTGTGAGTAGGACTTTGGAAACATTTGCATTCCTTGATACAATAATAAGGTTAATTAGGAGGATAAATGAAGGATCAGATACAAGAATTAAAGTGGGAAGGCTCCTCTCAGATAAGCTGAGAGGCAGAGGTATCCTCTTTCCCCTTTGTTATTTGCTTTATATTTAGAGCCATTGGCAAAAAAAAAATAAGGGACTCAGAAACACAAGGATATAATTGGTATGGTGTTCAAGAAAAGTTGGCTTTATTTGAAGATGATATTATTTTTTACCTGATAAATCCAGAAGAGGGCATCTCAGTGTTGTGGAACATTTTGAGACAGTTTCAAGTCTTTTTGAGATATAAAAAGTAATGAAGGTAAAACAATGGCTTAGCTGTAAATTATGTACCCACACACGAATTGGTTAAGCAATACCCATATTTATGGAGATATGAGAAGATGAAGCATTTAGGAATATGGATTAAAAAGGCTTTTGTTATGGCAACTAAGGATATGTGGAAAGAGGCTAAAAAGAAAATACAAAAATTGAGAAACTGATCACTCTTGTTTATGGATATGGATAGTAAGATACAATGTTTTTAGCCCCTTTAGTCTTAAATACAGGTCAAAGATACTTGTATCAACCTGACAAGAAGTGGTGGATAATAATTAATAAAGAATTGAAGGAATTTTCCTGAAAGGGAAAGATAGCAAAAGTTAGGTAAGATAAGTTGATCCTTCCAATAGAACAAGGTGGTTTAGGTTTACCTGTTTTAAAGGGATATTTTAGAGCAGTTAAGGCTCATGGACACAACATAAGCAGAAGGTTATAATTCAAAGTAGAAAGGGAATATGATGAAGCAAGGGTGGAATTCAACAAATAGAGAGACAGTGGTATTTTGGATGCAGATCCTTTAAGAGAATAATAACAACCATACAGAATATTATATTCATAAAGTAGCTGAAAGTATTCTAAGAGCTAAGCCAATACAAGAATAGAGAAAGGAGATTTTGCCAATGGGAATGACTGCAAGTAGGGTTACAGGAAATAGAGAAGAGGGGGTTGAAATTTACTGGAGAAGCCTGGCAAAGGAACCAAGATATTGGGATCAAATAACTCAAGCAGGAAAGGTAATATAGTAACATTAGGCTAAGAAGACATTTGGATTGCAGGCTGGAAACTGCCTTCTCTACAGGGGGTTGATCTCAGAGTACAGGCAAAGAGAAGGGGCTAGGAGGGATTTAAGTGAAAGACCTGCTCTGGTAGAGTTTTCAAATCAAATCTACAAAATAAGCAGCTGTTAAAAAAGGGATAATTAGTAGAGCATATAAAATATTGCACGATAACTATAAGAATCACCCAGAGGAGATTAGAAAAGATTGGGAAGAGAGACTGGAAAAGTAATTTACCAGAAAACAATGGAAAGATGTATGGCTCCCAGGTATGCAACCAAGTCCAGAAAGTTTAAGATCTTTGCTTGGAAGCATTTGCATAGGTATTTTTATACCCCAAGTATACTTCAAAGAATTTTTCCAGAGGTAGCTAGCAAATGTTGGAGGTGTGATGGAGAAGAAAGAGGTAACTGGGAATATGTCCTTTGGAAGTGTAATGAGTTAGCAGATTTTAAAAATTCCATAGACAGCAGGATGAGCAAATGGCTGTAAGTAAGGTAAGGAAATGACTCTTTTGAACTGAGATACATGATATGAGTTGCCTAGACATAGTAAGGCCTTATTAAATGTACTTCTGTTGGCTACTAAAAAACAGTTACTAGAAAACAGAAATCCAAGTCTACACCAACTGTATTTGAGGTGTTGAATATTATAAAAGAGATAAAAGTTCTGGAAGAGGGATCTTTAGAAAAGGGAAGGAACAAGTTATATAGAAGTAAACAAAAATTGTGGGAGTGATGTATAAAGGAAGGCATAAATTCAACATTTTCTTTCCTCAAAAATTTTTTAGTTTTCAAATACAGTTGAATAAATTCCACAGTATTTGTATATAACATCTTAATAACTATGTACACTATTTACATCAGCCTGACACTATTTCAGAGCTCAATATATACAACTACTTCATAGGTATAACAATTCAGTTATCAGAGTGTATCTGTTCAGTTATTGTAAAGTGTCAATCAATGATAAAACATTTTTCCATGGATTGTTAATAAATGGCTTAGGATGAATCCTTAATTCTTTAACAATGCTGTGGTTTTCAGTAGGCTATAGAAGTCTTCCAAAGTCAGTATTGTGTTTATATTCCATCTTCTTGTTATACACTTCCTTGAGATTGCAAGTATTGTCCATACTAGATACATATTTCACTCATTCAAATGAGGACCTTCAGACACATTTAATGAAACTAGAGCTTTAGATAAGTTAAACGATTCATTAAATAAAGCTTGTAAAAAGTTTTTAATACCATTTCAAAATGGCTTAATTTTAACACGGTCGAAAAAAATGTGATTCCAATCTGCATTGTGTATTTGCTCACACCTCCAACATATTCCCTATGTGGAAGAATTAATTTTAGTAATTCTATCTGGAGTTAAAAATGCTCTGTGCAAGCATTTCCAATTAAAAAACTTTCCAGTATTGTGTAAAGGATGCATGTTTTATTGATAATAAAATATTTAATTTCTTCAGTTAGCTGTAATGAGTGTCCTTTTGTTATATAATTCCAATATGAGGATTTGGGTGTTGTTTTATAATTTATCAATATCTTGGAAAATTTCAAAATACTATTTCCCATGTCATAATCATTATATATGATTGCATATAGGTATTTTGTAAGTTTTGGTATTTCTTTAAATGAAGAAATACTAATTATTCTGCATAAATCTTGTGAATATGTCAGAATGCTTTGCATAGATGGCAAATCCTATTGTGGAAATTTGTATGTTGTTTCTATTGTTTGCATATCCAGAACTCTTTGATACATTAAAACCAACAACCAAATAATTTCTGTTCCCAGGATTTAATTATTTCTCTATGTAGTTTATGTGGATAGCTCTTTGTAACTGAATGGTGTTAAAATATCAAACCAGATTTTTAAATCTATATTTGCATTAATAATTTTCCTAAATGAGTCAATGTAATAATTAATTATACAAGTTTTAGTGGGCTTAGTTATGTTATATTGCATACTAATACATAATATGAGCCATGGCAAATTGTTTTTATCTGTTATTTGTTTTTTTTTTTCTTTTTGTAATTCAGATTCATTTATTGATATTGCAGTTAGTAATTCTTTCCAATTTGCAGAATAATTTGGACTTAGTCAATCTGAGATTGTTTTAAATATTGATGCTTTTATATATGTTTCTATATCAGGAAAGTTTAATCCTCCCTGTTTCCATGGTCTGATATGATGTATTAAAGCTATTCTGTTTCTTTTGGGAAACCATAAAAATTTTATTAGGCATGAGTTTATTTCTTTGAGTATATTCCTTTATGGTAACAGTTGTATTGCCAAAGCTATATATAGAATCCTGGGTAGTAAAACCATTTTATTAAGTATAGTCTATCTTCAAATGTTAATATTATTTTGTTCCACTTTTCCACAGAGAATTTAATTGTATTGATATCATTGTAGTTTTCTGAGACTAATTTGTTATTATCCTTGCAGAACTCAATTCCTAGATATTTTAAGGTATATTCTTGTTTCCCTATAATGTGATTCCCCTTCATCTGCAATTCTTTTTTTTTTATTTAAAAATAAAAATTTAGATTTTAATTTATTGAAATGGAGTCCTGACATCCTGTAAAATGTGTCAATTAAAATATCTAATTCTTCTAATGTCTCTTTTGTATCGGTTAATGTTAATAATGTGTCATCAGCAAAGGGCATTACTTTAGAATTTTATTGTTCATAAACATCTACTCCTTTGATTTTTGCATTATTAAATATTGAATTTGCCAATATTTCAATAGCCAAAGCAAAACAGAATTGGTGACATGGGACATCCTTGTTTAGTGCCCTTTGTTATATGCATAGATTCAAAGGTGAAAGGACCTAGCTTAACATATGCTAAATTATTTGTATATATATTCTTTAGTAGATGAACAAAGCAAGGAGGAAATTCAAATAACACCAGAATTTTGAATAAATAGTCCCAATTTAGGGAATCAAATGCTTTCTCTATATCTAAGCCAATTATGAGTGTTTATTTTTTTATTAACATAATCTATAAGATAAATTATCCTTTTAAAATTGTCACGTGTGTGTCTATGATATATAAATCCATTATTTATTGTTTTGGATAGTGTTATTTTCATTCTGTTAGTTAATATTGTCATAAATATCTTATAGTAATTATTTAATAATGATATAGGTCTATATGAGGTACAGAGGTTTGGGAATTTGTTTTCCTTTAGGATTGGTGTGATTAAGGAATATCTCCAAGAGAGGTATTAAAGCTGGTGACTGAATTTCTAATAGAGGTTTATGGAAGATGGATAGTATCTTTGAAGGAAAATGTTTATATATTTCCATAATTATGCCATATATACCTGGAGCTTTATTATTTTTACCCTTGTTTATTGTATCTGTAATTTCTTTGTAGGATATGGGTGCTTGCAGATCTAGTTTTAATTTTTCTGGTATTTTTTTATATTAGAACATTTTTCAACTAGATTTAATTGATCAAAATGTATATTTTCTTTTTGGAAATGTTCCATATAGTGATTTCTATAAGCATCAAGAACGTCACCTATATCTGAGACATTTTTCCCTTTCTTTTCATGGAAGATACTTTTAATGTTTTTAGCTTTTGATTGTATTTTGATTCTTGTGGATAAATTATGTAGATATTTGGGAGAAGTGGCCAAGGTATTCATTTTTAGGTTTTCTAAAGCTAAGCTAGATTTATGTGTTAGATTTTTGTTGTATTTATTGTTTAATACTTCTACTTTCTTTTTCATCTCCAAATGATTTTGATTTTTTTTCAGCTTTTACTGACAAACATTTGGACTGTAGATCTAATAATTCAGAATCCCATTATCTGATTTTTGTATACCAAGTTAGAGTTTTACCTTATATGTAAGCTTTTAATGAGTCCCATACTATTATTTTATTTATCTCTGTGGTGTAATTAATATCTAAGAAGAACCGTAATTCATATAATAACCAGGGTTTGAACTCTTTAGTTTTAGTTATATATGCTGGAATTCTGGAGTTAAAGATTAATGATTTTTACCCATTTTGAAATTTTAATATCAATGAATTGTGGTCTGAAAAGGGGCCGGGAGTGATTAGAAATTAATGATTTTAGAGTGTAAGTCATGGGCAGCAAATATTTTATCTATTCTAGTTTGGGTACCAAATCTGTGATCTTGATGGGAAAACAACAAAGATTTATCTTCTTTAAATTTGAAAGTATCTATAAGATGAAATGATTCTACCCACTTGTTTAAAGCTTTTGATACAGCAGATGTATACAGCAGTCTTTTATTTGTAGTTTCAGAAATGTCAAATATACAGTTAAAATCTCCTCCTAATATTAAGTTGCCTTTATAATTATTGGAAATGAAATCCAAGTGTTTTTTAACAGTTCCTGATCCAATGCCTGGGAACCAGTATAGATTGGCTAGGGTCCATATTCTGTTATTATATTTAACTATTACTAATGCCATAAGGCCTTCTTTATAGTCATACTTATAAATGATCTCTGGGTTAATCACATTTGTTTTCCATAAAATTGTTATCCCTTTTGTCTTTGTCTTATAAGTGGATTATGCCAATATCATATATTCCTTAGGATTCCATTTATAATTGTCATTTGTTTTGAAATGAGTTTCTTGAATTAAGACAATTTGTGGTTTGTTCAGTTTTAAATATTTCAGTAGATTTGCTCTCTTGCTATGATTGTTTAAGGAATTGGTTGTTGTTGTTGTTATGTCTTTCGGCTTTTCCCAGTTAGGGGTTGCCACAGCGGAACTCCGGTCCGTTAATGATTGACAGTACATTTTTACGTGCTGAGTTGCTGGCCCTGACGCACAACCTTCAACGAAGGTACGCCCATTCATGCATATCTCCACATAGAAGACGCTCTAGCTGAGAATCGAACAGGACAACGTCTTACTGTGAGGAGACAATGCTACTGCAGCACCACCACCACAGTGTCTTATTTAAAGATAATAACGTTAAATCCATCTTAGGTTATTTAGAGTATGTATTTTTTGTTTTATTGTGACTATTAAACATTTTCCTCTGATAACTATAAAGTATATGTTTTATACTTTATTTACCAATAAAGTAATGTTTTGGTCAGGCATACTAAAATGTTTTTGTGAAATAACAAATTTAAACTAATAAATGTTAACAAAACTAAGATCGGCACTAGCTATGGAATAAAAATCATTCCTAATCTGATGGATAAATCTAAGTCCATCAGATTATCACTCATACCTTCACAATCTAGAACATCTGAGCTCCATAAATTGAATTATCATATGGAGAATATTTGTGTTAGGAATAAGCAATATTTATATTATTTTGAACAGATATAGTACCATTGTAGATTAGACAGACTTCTAATACAATATAAATGTCTACTTATTGTATATGTAATTAATATTTACATGAAAGATAGATGACAAGCAATTCGGTCATAGTAAAGTAGGATGTATCATATCTAAAACCTCAGTAAAAGATTATAGCACACAGTTATTTAACATATTCACCCTTACTGATGAATTCTTTCAAAACGTATTACTTAATATAAATAGATGGAAATAATATTTATACCTAATGTTTATAATACAATGTATTTTATTACATATATCAGAAGTTATTTTTCAGTGTTTGCCAGCATTTAAATAATCACTTTGTTTGTTGCTAACTTACTTAAAGCATCAGGTTTGTTTTATGTAAACATTGATGAAAGTTAGTGCATTTTAATTATCAGTGCATCCCTCTTCCCCCATTTCCTACACATAAGGATTTTCATATCTGTCATTTCTTATTATAAAATGAGTGAAATTATAGATTAAAAACAACAAATTCACTTATTGTGATTAATGATTACAACTTTACAAGTTCCCTTTCCATATTCATAAATTGCCATTTTATGGCATATACTGAAAGTTTTTAGATTTAAATGACAACATTCTATTTTGTATAATCAGCAAGGTTAAACTGAGTGATTATTGTCAATTTAATACTATTTGTTCAGAATGTGATTGTTGCATTCCATGACATTCTTAGTTCAGGCTTCTATTGTTTCCCTTGAGTAACTTTGTCAGTTTGATGTCATGTATAAAACATTAGTTACCTTGGTAACAGCTTAAGTATTATGTATGGTCAAGATGCATTACAAAACTGCAATTCAAGTTAAAGCAATTATATGACTTGTTATGCACAAATTCAACATTTTTTGTAATGTTGGACTGATGATAGTAGCAAAGAAAATATATGTGATGTATATTGTATTAAAATGGTTTGTTTTCTTTTCTGTTAATGTATGTTTGCCTATGTCTTAAGTGATAATTTAATAAACGTTTTTAAAAAAAGCCTGCAGTGGTCATTAGTCTATTACACACCTATGAACAGATGAACTTATAACCTTCTTATAAGTTAAGCAGAGATACAACTCAATAAATACATTAATAAAAATATGGTGTACAATAAAAATAATCTAAAAAGTGAACAAAATACAAGGAGGCAAACCAAAAGTATCAATAGCCAGGTTACGATTGAAAGCAGAAACAGGTGCAAGTAAATCTGAGAAAAAATAATCAAAAGTGAGGTGAAGCAAATGAGTTTTATGGACCTTCAAAAGTAGTTGAGTAAAGGGGAACCCTGAAGCCACCTACCCCGGTTGTAGGTTCCATAATAGCAACTTGACTTGTCTTTCTCTTGGGATTTTAGTTAGCACAAAATTCTGTCCTGACTGCAGAAATTCTGCAGACCCTCATGTGCAAAAGACCAGTGTCAAGAGGAGTCAAACTGCAAAAAAGAATAGCTGCAAATATTTGTTTTCCACTACTTTTGCTGCCTGTTTCACAAATGAAACAATAAGTGTTAATTTTAGCCTGAATAACTATGTTGCAATAGAGATTATTACATAGCTAGTATGAAAGATTTGCTAGTATATTACATAACAATAAAACATTTCAAGAACTAGAGAAAGGTTTATATTCTTAGTGTGCTGTTTTATTTATTCTGACTGTAGTCTGTGGCAGGTATACATAACTAGTTAAGTATCTGTGTTTGCAGGAATGCTTTAGAATTGGTTCTAAATGAGAATGATGTTCCAAGGTATGGGAATAGAAGGTGGGAGAGGTTTAAATCCCAGCATCATCATCATTATGAGATTTTGGCAGAAACACTTACTATATGAGTACAAAAACAAGTTCAGAACAAACAAAAAAAATCTAAAGCTGTCCCCTCAAATTGCAAGGGTTTCAGTTATGTGGTACATGAACTGCTCAATGCCTAGAAGGGTTACACAATTATAACATCAAACAGCAGTGTATACAGTCACAACAGTCCAAAGCAACTTCACAGTACACACTCCCATTTGCTGACAGTCATAAAGAAAACCACAGAAATGGTAAAAGCCAATAAATAACAAACTGATATCATCACATAAATGTGCTAGCCAGCCTATAGTTCATGCCTCTGTAGTATGTTGTTGGGGGAAGGGGATACAATATATACCCAAAGTTAGGCTGAGGAACACCAAATATAAGAACAAAGAGTAAAACTGTGTATTTCACTAATACCAGTGTATAGGTATCGCACCTCACTCCAAATATCAATCCAGATGGCAAGTCAAATAATTCAACAAACTGGGCATCTGGGTTCTGATTATATATTTAACATTTGCAATGTTTTTCAGGCTGTTCAATGACTAGCCTCAATGATGTAATTATTACATCTAGGAAGAAAGGTGCCATGACTTGTATTTACTTCCTGTCAGCTGTCTAATATTTAAAAGTATATACCCCAGTATGTTACCTTCTTTTTCTACTTATGAAATATTCTCTTTTATGAAAATTCAATAAGGCATTATGCATTTATTGTACACTGATTATTTTTAAATTATCATTAATGCTCCACTAAGTGTGATACTGGGGTTTTGCACCTAAACAGCACTTCATTAACATTTAACAGACATTTCCTTGAGTGCATGTTTTCAGTCTTTAGTATCATGATCATCTACCAAACTTACTGCAGATTTGGCTGGTTTCTTCAATGGCCTTTGAAATCTAGAATACTTAATACGAGTGTCTTCTATGAACTTTTGTACTTACTTTTGGGATAATTTTGTTTGCTTGCATGCTGCCAGAGATGTGGTAGGGATAACTTTGTTCAGGAAAGATGACACTGTCATGTTAACAGTGATTAAATATGGGATATTTCCGTACTACAGTCAATGTATATAACTTAGAAATATTGTGTTAATGCTTACCCAGATTTGTAGAGGAAAGGGGAGCAGTCACCAACTGCACTACAACTGCCTGGGATTTTGTATGTTGGGACATGACGGACCAGTAGCAGCAGGAATGGCTCAACATCTCAGAAGACGGTAAGTGCTGGTCCCTGTTGCTGCCATTATTGGTGGCCTCAGTTGTTGTCATGCTTGGTCATGAATGTATGTGGTACACAATGTCAGGTCTGTGCTGTGTGTTTATGATTGCCAGTACCACATTGATTTACAGAGTATATCCTCCTATAGGTGATCTCCATCTGTCTGCCCCCCCCCCACACACACACACTTTCAAGATGCACCAGGTCATGCTGTCTGACTGTCATTAGGAGTATATCATCCTCCTCTGAGGAAAAGCTGGCATGGTAGAAATGACACTGGAATAATATGCAAAGCAAAGACAGACAGAAACTCTCACATCCATCTGGACAGGGGAATACTCACCACAGCAATAATATATATATATATATATATATATATATATATATATATATATATATATATATATAGGATCAGTATGTTTTGTCATGTTTTGTCACATTTTGTCATGTCATGTTTTGTCATGTGTTCATTACATTCAATGTTTCAGAAAGAAGCTGTTTGTATCACAGGGTGCCAGCATTTGCTTTGTAGGATAGTTACAAAGTTACACAGTGGAGAGTGGAATTTTGCCCTTTCCCCACTGTTTTGCAATGTTGGAGTTGGTATATATATATATATATATATATATATATATATATATATATTAACAAGGGTGTGGGAGTGCAGAGGGGCTTGCCCAACTGCATGAAGCATTGTATAAACTATACAGCCATGAGTATATGTGCCATGAGGATTTGTGTATAAAACTGTTAGTTCTGAACAGTTTTTTGCTGTGCAGCTTTATTTCAAGGTTGCAGGCCATCTATGCACCTCTTTTAAAGATCATCATATATCTATATGTTTATAGACACATCTAGACCTAGATATAGATGCAGGTGCATCCCTTATAATAAATATGGCATGGAATATAAAAAAATGTATATCTGGAAGCTCTATATAATCTTGAATTGGACACGTACAAAACAGTTACAGCATCTCCACAC